>NC_088212.1:65977392-66192392 GCF_036934945.1 Oncorhynchus masou masou
TTAATCTTCACACAACCAATCAAAATGTCTTATGACTGGGTGGGAGAAATGTGGGGCTGAAGTAACGGGAGGGGAAGGAGAGTTTCAGCCACACAGTTAATATTTACAGGGGGTTTGTGGATGGGTCTCCTACTGCTGGAATGAATAAATATATACACTGTCTGTCTGTCTGTCTGTCTGTCTGTCTGTCTGTCTGTCTGTCTGTCTGTCTGTCTGTCTGTCTGTCGCTGGTTGGCATGTGAATATGCTGTAATTTTCCGCCACAGTTCCCCTGCTGTTTGATGGCTTTTCCTTGGCCGGGCGCAGTGACAGAGATAGCGTTGAACAAGGCAAAGGCCCCGCCAGCACTCCTGCCTTCCCGCGATTATTAATGCAGCAGCAGCCACCGTGGCCGCCAGGTTAAACCAGCAATCAGCACTCTCTAAATAACATCATTCACAGCCTCTTTAAAAGGGAGGCACTCAAACAGACACAGTCCCAGAGCTCCACACACAGTATATGTACCGGGAATGGGGGTACAGGGAGCAGTGCACATCAGAGACCTGTTCTAACCACTGACCCTGCTCAATCTGCATCTCACTACCTCAAGACACCTCAATATGGACCTTTCAACCACTAGATCAGAGTCCCGGTCTTCTCACTGACCTGTTGAGACGTTGTTAAGAGAGGCCCCTCAATCCTCCCCCTCATTCACACTACCTATCATCACAGCAGGACTCCTCTCACAACCTTCTCATCCAGATATTGATCTTAGGATAGCTCCATTTCATTATTGACTCCAATACTATTATAATAACCCCTCCACATACTGTACATAAGGACTATTCAATGCTGGTCTGACCAATCGGAATCCACGATTCAAGATTGTTTTGATCAAGCGGACTGGGACATGTTTCGGGTAGCCTCAGAGAATAATATGAATTTATACGCTGATTCGGTAAGTGAGTTTTTAAGGAAGCGCATGGGAGATGTTGTATCCACTGTGACTATGAAAACCTACCCTAACCAGAAACCGCGGATAGATGGCGGCATTCGCGCAAAACTGAAAGCGTGAACCACCACATTTAACCATGGGAAGGTGACTGGGAATATGGTCGAATACAAATGCAGTGTAGTTATTCCCTCTGCAAGGCAATCAAGCAAGCAGCATTTTAGTATAGAGACGAAGTGGAGTCGCAATTCAACAGCTCAGACACGAGACGTATGTGGCAGGGTCTACAGACAATCATGGGCTACAAAAAAAGTCCACATCACGGACACCAACGTCTTGCTTCCAGACAAACTAAACACCTTCTTTTCCCACTTTGAGGATAATACAGTGCCACCGATGCGGCCCGCTACCAAGGACTGTGGGTTCTCCTTCTCCGTGGCCGATGTGAGTAAGACATTAAAACGTGTTAACCCTCGCAAAGCTGCCGGCCCAGATGGCATCCCTAGCCGCGTCCTCAGAGCATGCGCAGACCAGCTGACTGGTGTGTTTACGGACATTCAATCTCTCCCTATCCCAATCTGCTGTCCCCACATGCTTCAAGATGGCCACCACTGTTTCTGTACCCAAAAAGGAAAAGGTAACTGAACTAAATGACTATCCGTAGCACTCACTTCTGTCATCATGAAGTGCTTTGAGAGATGAGTCAAGGATCATATCACCTCCCTCTTCACCTGTCACCCAAGACCCACTTCAATTTGCGTACCGCCCCAATAGGTCCACAGACAATGCAATCGCCATCACATTGCACACTGCCCTATCCCATCTGAACAAGAGGAATACCTATGTAAGAATGCTGTTCATTGACTACAGCTCAGCATTCAACACCATAGTACCCTCCAAACTCATCATTAAGCTTGATGCCCTGGGTCTCAATACCTCCCTGTGCAATTGGTTCCTAGACTTACTGATGGGCCGCCTCCAGGTGGTGAAGGTAGGAAACAACATCTCCACTTCACTGATCCTCAACACTGGGGCCCCACAAGGGTGCATGCTCAGCCCCCTCCTGTACTCTCTGTTCACCCCTGACTGCGTGGCCATGCAGGCTTCTAACTCAATCAAGTTTGCAGACGACATAACAGTAGTAGGCTTGATTACCAATACCGACGAGACAGCCTATAGGGACGAGGTGAGGGCACTCGGAGTGTGGTGTTAGGAAAACAACCTCTCACTCAACGTCAACAAAACAAAGGAGATGATCGTGGACCTCTGGAAACAGCAGACGAAGCACCCCCCTATCCACTTCGACAGGACAGCAGTGGAGAAGGTGGAAAGTTTTAATTTCCTCGGCGTACACATCACGGACAAACTGAAATGGTCCACCCACACAGACAGTGTGGCAAAGAAGGCACAACAGCGCTACCTCAGGAGGCTGAAGACATTTGGCTTGTCACCTAAAACCCTCAAACTTTGTCAGATGCACAATTGAGAGCATCCTGTCGGGATGTATCATTGCCTGTTACGGAAACTGCACCGCCCATAACTGCAGGGCTCTCCAGAGTGTGGTGCGGTCAGCACAACGCATCACCGGGGGCAAACTACCTGCCCTCCAGGACACCTACAGCTTCCGATGTCACAGGAAGGCTAAAAACATCATCAATGACAACAACCACCTGAGCCACTGCTTGTTCATCCTGCTACCATACCATCTATTGCATCTTACCTATGCCGCTCGGTCATTGGTCATCCATATATTTATATCTATATATTCTTATTCCATTCCTTTTCTTAGATTTGTGAGTATTAGGTAGTTGTTGTGGAATTGTTAGATTACTTGTTAGATATTGCTGCACTGTCGGAACTAGAAGCACAAGCATTTCGCTACACTCGCAATAACATCTGCTAAACATGGGTGTGACCAATAAAATTTGATTTGGACTCATACACACACACCTTATTTGTTTCATTATCAAATGTTGGTTGCCCACTCTCTAAAACCAACTGAAACCAATTGGGAATGTGTATTTCAGTGGTAAGATTGAAAATCAATGAAAAGGGGCTTGGAGTGTAAACAGATTATTAACTCTGTGTATTGGGGCAAGATCACTGCATTACATACCTCTGTGATTCCCAATAGATGACCTGGAGCACAATAGATTTTCATGCACTTGCTTCGCAGAAATCCAATCGTAATTTCAACCTGATCAATGATTTGCTCAAGCTGATCATGCTCTCAACCGACAGACATTGAGTTTGATGTGCTGTTCACAATAAACAGAGGGACAGAGATGGAGAGAGAAAAATAGAAATTGAGAGAAGTGGTAGTGGTAGAGAGAGAGGGGAGAAGAGATAAAAGAAGGGTGATTGCTTTCAGGGTGAGAGAAAGTGTGTTTTCCTGGTTGGAGGGGGAGAGAAGAATAGTCTCTCTAGATGGGAGGAAGAGGCCCTGCTCTGGCACTGATAAAGTGACTGAAGCCCACTACTGCCATAGTTTGACAATTCCAGCTGCAATCTTCTACTCTCATTTCTTCTGTCCTCCTCTCTGCCAGACCCTGCTCTTTGCAGGCATAATAATGGCTGTCTCAGCACCCTGTCGGCCTGCTCCACACACTCCCATGTAGTGCCAGGGTTCCACAATAGAAGTACATTTGAGGGGTACTTTTGTTGTGGTGTAGCCCTGACAGCCTCTCATTAGACCAGGATAGAATTAAAAGGGCTCCTCATTCTTCTTCCTCTTCCTCCTCCCCCTCATTCTAATTTCCTCCACCTTCTCCTCCTCCCTCCGCTCAGGTCTGACACATGGAGGTGTCTCTGGAGCATGTATGGCAGAACCACTCTCAGATCTGCACCAGTCCATTATCACGGAGATGGCAAAATGCCTTCAAAATGTATGTGGACCAGAAGCTCAGCAGGGAAGAAAAAAAAACCTGCATGTGCTGAGTTTCACGTTTGACCGTGTCAGTATGTTCTGATGGTTGGAAGAAAGCGGGCCAGGACATAGTTGATATTGAATAGGCATGTTATGCATGATGTGGATCTCTGACTACTGCTCCCTATATCAAGGCTTTGACAGATTAGAAAGTGTGTTTATGGATTCAAGGCAAATAAGGAGAGATTACTTTTAAAATTGTAGCTAAGCCCATTGACAAAAAAAGGCCCTGTCAATAAAGCGAGGGATTCAGGGATGACTTTGTTTTGGTTTGTTGCTTATTACCATCATAATCATCTGTCCTCTTCCACTCTGCAGTCTGGGCACACCTCTCCGCCTGCCTCGTCTCTGTGTTAGACGGTGATTGCCTTGTATTCAAAGATGCTTCTGTGAGGCTCTGTTCCGACAAATGCTTTTCCAATACCACTCACAGCAGAGCACACCTCATTTAAATCTGTGAAAGGGATTTTGATTCCATCAGCAGAATTCTTTGAGGCGAGAGAAGGTGCAGGCCATTCAATAATGCGTCAGGGATGAGAAAAAGCACAAGAATATTCTTTCTCACCTACCATATACATACAGTATGCTGAAAGGGCTGCCTCTCTCCTCAGACAGTGTTGTTAATTTAATCCTTCTTTTATTCTGAACACAGACCCTCATTTAGCTTTACGGCTCCACGGCAGCATGAGGAAGTGTAAGCCATGTGCCGAGCAGCTTTCAAACACACTGTGAAACAAAAACATTGGCCTGATCATAAGCTTTGATCTAAGAGTTATAGCAGAGACTCACTGTAGGATCTGTGCGGAGATTATCATGTAACGTGTGAAGTCTGAGGTTTATATTTTGTGGCTGTGTGTGTGTGTGTGTGTGTGTGTGTGTGTGTGTGTGTGTGTGTGTGTGTGTGTGTGTGTGTGTGTGTGTGTGTGTGTGTGTGTGTAGCTACGTGTTTCTGTTGTGGACCAACTGCTGATATCTTCACTGTTGCAGCTTGTTGACCTTCAACACTTATCAATGCATATCTTTTGTCTAAGCAATTGCCAGTTTTTCAGTCCGAGAGGGATTGGATAATGCATCCAAATTAAAATCCTGTGTAAATCTCCACGCTTGATTGCTTGAGAGCCGCTGAGAGTTGTTCCAACCTTAATGCTGAAGGACTTCCTGTATCCCAAAGTCATTTTCTTTTTCATTCATTTATGAACACTTCTTGTTTTCTGCCCAGGGACTTTTCCCTGGTACAGCTGCATATACAAATACATCTAGCTTAACAATGAAACAAATTCCCCATCCTCTCAGTTGTGCTGCTATTTATAATAGTAATATAATCTTGTCTGTATATACACGGAGTGTACAAAACGTTAAGAACACCTGCTCTTTCCATGACATACAGTAGACTGACCAGGTGAATCCAGGTGAAAGCTAAGATCCCTTATTGATGTCACTTGTTAAATCCATTTCAATCAGTGTAGATGAATTGGAGGAGACAGGTTAGAGAAGGATTTTTCAGCCTTGAGACAATTGAGACATGGATTGTGTATGTGTGCCATTTCAGGGGGTGAATGGGCATGACAAAATATTTAAGTGCCTTTTAACGCGGTATGGTAGTAGGTACCAGATGCAATGCTGCTGGGTTTGTCACGCTCAACAGTTTCCAGTGTGTATCAAGAATAATCAACATGTACCCTGTGGAACGCTTTTGACACCTTGTATTGTCCATGCCCCGATGAATTGAGGCGGTTCTGAGGGTAAAAAGGTGGGTCCAACTCAATATTAGGAAGGTGTTCTTGGTGTTTTGTACAATCAGTGTCTGTAAAACTCATACATTTGGTTAAACTCAAATTGGTGAACACTTAATTGTTTACCTATATGGAAACAAGGGTCTAATGCTGTAATCATCCGCATAGTACTTCAGGCTAGTGATGTTTTTAGTTGAGGCAGTTTGCTAGTCTCCACCCAATGAGCTGCCTCCTCTGAGAGCCCAAACACCAAATCAGTGATGGCAGGGGTGCAAAGGCTACAGGGAAATCAACTCTTAAATCCAGCAGCTGAGAGGGGTACAGGACAAGTGTCACAGGACACCATACCGCAGGGCTAACAATACTAATGGCACTTATTTTACATTATGATAATTGCCAACACAAAATTGGCACCTAATTTTTCCCTGTTTCTAATTATTGAGCTCTCCAATGCTAGCAGGCACTGAGAGCAGCAGAACATTGGCAGGCAATTAAACTCCTGCAATTATGGTTCCATTGTAACGTGCTGCGGCTTTACAGAGGATTTGTGGGGCAGAGAATGATTGCTCTCCGATGCAATTAAAAACGGGACAAATCTGGTCTGGACCTGTAAATGTGTCTGCACACGATGGGTCTTTTGAAGCTTACAGCAGTTACACTCTGTAGTCTTTCTAGGGGTTGTGAAACATGTCCCAGAATATTTGGAAGAGGTCACACGGACATACTCACCAAAGAACCTACTGAGGCAAATCGATTTTAGGATACACACTTGGAACACAGTCCACACTCACACACACACACACACCCACACACAGTGTTTCATCCATAGACACACATTTGCATTTCGTTTCCAGAGTGTGGCATGCTGGGTAGGATTAGCCACCCTCCTCTCCTCTGCAGTGTGTAGCGTGTCGGAGGAAGCAGTGACCCGGTGCGAATGTGCTCGGTAGGAAGTGGCAAAGCACCGGACTCAGGCACTATCGGGCCGTGGCCATCTGGAAACAGTGGCAGGAGAGTGTTTATGACTGAGGCAGCCCTCTGGGGAGACTAACGACACCCACAACCTGGGCCACTACCTTGTCCTCTGCTGCTGCTGTAGACCACCCATCAAAGGATAACAACTAACAAGTCATTTTAATGGGAGATGATCTGCAGGGCTCTAATCAGTATCTCTGATGGTGCTTAGTGTTCATTGTTATTAAGACCTGCTGTTCTCCATGACACTACTGCTCTTCATCTGTTTTTTTTAGTTGCGTTGTTTGTTTTTCTGGAACACCGGTACGTCTCTAAATGGAACTCCTGGTATTAGCTCGTAGTCGCTAGGAGCCATTATTAGCTATTAGCATTTGTTTTACATGGCATGTTAATTTCCCTTAATTTAATTGATCAAACACATTTCCAATAAAATCCATTAATTGTAGCCTGGGGCTGGAGAGAACAGCATGTGTTTGTGCCTGTGTGTGTTTGCCATTAACAGGTAGACTCTGCCAATTACAGTTAGAGTCCGTGGAGTTAATCAAACACAGTGCACAAATATACCTCAGAGCAGAGAAAAACAGCTCTCAACTCTTCACTCATCTCTTTAAAATGTCACATTCAAAGTGTCATGGATTAGAAAATGTTTTCTGGGATGGCATGCTTGTTAGGGAGTAGCCGACAATGGCTTCAGAGAATGCATTTGTGGGGAAAAAAAAGGTTGCCTCATAGTTCCACAGAGATGGTACACTACATGACCAAAAGTATGTGGACCCCTGCTCATCAAACATCTCATTCCAAAATCATGGACATTAATATTGAGTTGGTCACCCCTTTGCTGCTATAACAGCCTCCACTCTTCTGGGATGGCTTTCCACTGGATGTTGGAACATTGTTGCGTGGACTTGCTTCCATTCAACCACAAGAGCATTAGTGAGGTCGGTCACAGATGTTGGGCGATTAGACCTAGTTCGCAGTCGGTGTTATAATTCATCCCAAAGGTGTTTGAGCAGGCCAGTCAAGTTCTTCCACACCAATCTCCACCAACCATTTCATTATGGACCTTGCTTTGTGCACGGGGGAGGGTTGTCATGCTGAAACAGGAAAGTACCTTCCCAAACTGTTGCCACAGAGTTGGAAGCACAGAATCTTCTAGGATGTCATTGTATGCTGTAGTGCTAGGATTTCCTTTCAAAGGAACTAAGGGGCCTAGCCCAAACCATGAAAAACAGCCCCAGACCATTATTCATCCTCCACCAAACTTTACAGTGAGCACTAATATATATCTCATTTATATATTTCTGGGGGGGGGGGTTGTGTTCTTCTGGCAGCCGCCAAACCCAGATTCGCTAGATGGTGAAGCGTGATTCATCACTCCAGAGAACACGCTTCCACCACTCCAGGGGCAATTGGCAGCAAGCTTTACCACACTCGGGGAGGCAGGGAAGCCTACTGGTTAGAGTGTTGGGCTAGTAACCGAAAGGTTGAAAGTTCGAATCCCCGAGCTGACAAGGTACAAATCTGTCGTTCTGCCCCTGAACAAGGCAGTTAACCCACTGTTCCTAGGCCGTCATTGAAAATAAGAATTTGTTCTTAACTGACTTGCGTAGTTATATAAAGAAAAAAGAAACTCCAGCTGACTCTTGGCATTGCAGATGCTGATCTTAGGCTTGTGTGCGGATGCTCAGCCATGGAAACCCATTTCACGAACAGTTGCTGTGTTGACGTTGCTCCAGGAGGCAGTTTGGAACTCGGTAGTGAGTGTTGCAACCGAGGACAGATGATTTTTACCCACTTTAGCACTTGTGTGGACTACCACTTTGCGACTGAGCCGTTGTTGCTCCTATACCTTTTCACTTCACAATAACAGCACTTACAGTTGACCGGGGCAGCTCTGGAAGGGCAGAAACTTGACAAACTGACTTGTTGGAAAGGTGGCATCCTATGACAGTGCCACGTTGAAAGTCACTGAGCTCTTCAGTAAGGCCATTCTACTGCCAATGTTTGTCTATGGAGATTGCATGGTTGTGTGCTCGATTTTATACACCTGTCAGCAATAGGTGTGGCTGAAATTGCCAAATAGACTTATTTGAAGGGGTGTCCACATACTTTTGGCTATGTAGTGTATAACAGAGGACTTTCGAAGTCCATTCTCATAAATCAAGAGTTTCCCCATCTGTTTTTCTGTGCTATGGTGTTCTTTCTCTCCTTCCTTTGTTCTATGTACTGACACTTTCTTAATCATTGCCTGCACCCTCTTGGTGGCACTAGATCACCTTCCCTCTGTCAATTACCTCTCTCTCTCTCTCTCTCTCTCGATGAAAGTTTCCTGCCATTATGTGAGGCTCACATCTGCATTGCAGTGCCGAGGAGAAAGCAATGGCTGGAAGAGAGGAGTCATTGTGCATGTAGAGAGAGAGAGAGAGGAAGAGGAGAGATGGCGGGGAAGTGGGAGAAAGAGGGAGATTAAATGTGCAATTTAGCCACATCATGGAGTCATGAGTGACACCTTGGTATTATTGCCTTTTGACACACACTAACACATAGACCAATCAATCTCATCCAGAAGTGATGACAATACTGAGAGGGTCATGTACCCCTCCACCCCCATATAGACTCTCTCATTAATGGCATCAGCATTTTTCCTGGTCTCTCTCCATTTCCCTCCTGATGGCGAGACCCTGCTTCATTGTGTTCTGCCATGTTCCTGTAATTGCTGAAACGACCTGCCTTATGCTGAGCATGCACGTGTGTGTGTGTGTGTGTGTGTGTGTGTGTGTGTGTGTGTGTGTGTGTGTGTGTGTGTGTGTGTGTGTGTGTGTGTGTGTGTGTGTGTGTGTGTGTGTGTGTGTGTGTGTGTGTGTGTGTGTGTGTGTGTGTGTGTGTGTGTGTGGAGAGCAACTCTGTACCCCACTGAGGCAGGCTGGGAGTTTGTGGGGCTGAACGGCAGCAGAGCCGCGGGCGAGCTCCACACTGAGGGAAATGACAGCCTCCAGGCCAGCATTGGTTGATGACCGTGAAACTCTTGCGGTTATCGTAAAGCGAGCGGGAGGCTGGCACAGTGAGGACTGTGAGGCTGTGTGCAATTCTGCCAGCAACACAAGCCCCTCTCCGACTACTCTGCAGTACAGAAACAAAACAACTGTCCGTGTTACAATTCATAACACCAGCAGCTATGCCATCCAAGGTAAGCAGAGAGGAGCTAGACAGAACAACTGCTATTTGTCACAGTCTTTAAGAATAAATTGTTTTTGTGCGTGAATAAATGCTGGTATACACGCAGCAGAGAAGGCTGATAGAACCTGAAGGTAGAGTAAACTACATGGTCAGAGAACAGTATTTGGGAGAGATAGAGTGCCTGCCTGCCTGCAGTCAGAGCAGAGGTGTCAGGAGAACAGACAAAATGTAGGAGTAAGTGTTTGGAGAGGTTTGGGAGCAGAGGGCAGCCATGGAGGAGGTGTGAGAGGGTGAGTGACCAAGCGTGAGCTGCTACTGCTCTCTCTGTCATTAAACACCACCACCATTTTAAAAAGCTTCTCTCTCTCGAAAAAGGTACAAATACAGTCTGATGGAAATGTGCGATGTTTTCATGTAGTGATTTCGAAAATAGAGAATAGATCATCATTTTTCCAACGCACAATCAAATGAAATGGCTTTTTTTCTCTCGATGAAGACATTGAGTTCTTAAAAACACCGGATTCATAAATCTATATTTTCCCCCTAAGCAGAGAGCTTTTTCAGGTTAAATTGAGGTTCAAATGTGGTGCTAAAAACAGGTTGTGAAGTGGGAGTGATTACTGGCAGCTTTTTATCATGTAGTTTAACCTCTGGGCACTTAAATCAGCCCTCTTCTCTCTCTCTCTCTCTCAGTTTATTATGCAGTAACATCACCAGATCTCCTTAGGCAGCTGTGCATCTCCTTATGACTGATGAGGGTAATTTCTCCCAAACAGCAGAATGATCACTTTGGTTTGGTCCCCCAACTCCCTCCTCCTTCTCTATATCCGAGTAGAAAGAAGACAGAGACGTTTGCTGCTATGTCTCCAGCAGTGGGTAGAATGGGTTCAGATGATGAATAGCTCTCCAGTCCCATGCATTTGAGCTACGCACACATTGGCTATAATAAAGTGGTTGGTGAGAAAAGAAACAATGGATTTTTCATTGGTGAAGAAATGGAGCTTCTCAATCCTAGAAACTTGGACTAGAACACAACATTTAATACTGATTTAAACAATACCATCATGTGTGAAAACAACAAACCTCCTTATTTTCTTAGATTTTCCTTTGGGGATCCAAAATAATACCCACGCCAATGCGAATTACCTTCATGGACTAGTCCCAGATATTGCGTGGTTCTTATTCCCGGTGTGTGCCCACAGAGGAGTGATTGGAGAACAGTTAGGAGTTCTGTGCCTCTCTCCTAGCCTCATAGGTTCAGCCTCAGTGGGCTGTCTTTACCAATTTTCCCATCTGTCAGTCACAGGCCAAAACAAATCCACCTGTCTTCCAGGAGGCTGGGCTCAGAGACGCTGCAGCTGTCTGGGCCGGGACAGGAGAGTGTGAGCGCCCTCCTCTGGTGATGGAGGGTCCATTAGTCTGCTTATTAGCCCACCTGTCACCACTACGACACCATCTCACCTGGAGGTGCCTCCAGCACACTAATGTGCAGACCTATCCATGCCCCATCACAACAATACTTTGGTGATAGAAGTAATGGCTCTATGCTTCTGTGATCCACATGTCCTATATCATCATGAGGTTGTTTCCAACCTGGTAACAACATAACAACTCATCCATGAGAGACATGCACCTCAGTGGACTCATGATTGCTTGAACAATGAAGCCATTAACACCACATTATGTAAATGGTAATGGACAAAAACATCTAATAGGATAAAGGCTAAGTACAGTGCAATATAATGCCGCTGACTTTAACTAGCCCTTTGAATTATGTTTTCAATTATAACCTTGCTAATGTAATTCATTGTTTCACAGCTGAAAATGCATTTTTAAAGCTTCACTGAGTCATGTACATTGAACACATGCACTGAAACGTCCTCTAAAGAGATTGACAAAGTTGCCCGGGATCTGCGCTCGCTCCGGCTCTTAAAAGGGATATAACCCCCCCCCCCCCCCCATTGTGGAGGGAAAGTGTTCATCTGAGATATGAAATGCCTGTGCCTTTAAGAGGGCTGTCCCCCCTTTTCCTCATGCTCCCCCTCAACCACACAGAGTAGACACTCCTCCTGCGAGCATTTGTGAAGCAGCTCCTGTCCCTTACGTCTCTTTGTGGGGAAACAGAGGGCACACTTTCTAGAGCATAACTGGAGACAGAGACACAGAGTTCCAGGCAGGACGCCCAGGGTTCCAGCCTACAGCCACCCCTGGCACAGCCCTGAGGGTGACAGCTCCCACAGAGCACCTTGGCCAAGAGGTCCACGAAAGGAGAAGCGACGCTAATCAACTAGACCGTCCCAGAAAGTGAGATGAGAGTTGATGATATGAATGATGTGAATCCAACTGATCAATGTGGGATCTGAACCCTAAGTGAGAGGTATATTGAGTGTGTTGTATAAAGTAGCAGTTCTCTTGAAAAGTTAGACTGAAGCATCGAAGTATCCAGGTTACAAGGATAAAAGCTCATCGAGAGAAAACAAGAGAAAGGACACTTCAGCTGAGAATGTATGCATTTTCAAGGTTCTTTTTTACGTCTTGAATTGCCCCATTTGTATTCTTAATTCATCACCCAGCGTTTATCTTATTTTTTCAGCTGTCTGTAAAGCAGCATGAAAAGACTCCATTGAAAGCACTTTCTGCAAGCTGGATAATATTCCTTTCTAAAGCCTTGAAACTTTCGCAAACGTCTACAGAAAAAAGAAACCTATAACGAGAATAAGAAAACAATGCTGTGCTGGATCCCATATGAGTACGAGTCGCTGACTGGACTTTTATGATTGGAGAAGATACAGGAGTGAAGAGATGTATTCCGACTGTGGAGTTGGAGTGGCCAACATTCAAAGACAGTATCAGGTCAGGGACTCTGTCAGACCATGCACCGGACCTGGCGGGAATACACAGGTCCCAATGGAAACTGGTGTGACCCCAGCTAGGTGCCCAGTATATCAGGTTCAGCCTTACAGTGGGCAGCCCTCCTGCACTGTCAACAGTGTTTCCAACACACAGCCCACTCCGTTGCCTACACATCTAACTCCACCTCCCGCCGCACTCAAACCGGGCCAGGATGGGTTCAAGAAGGTGTGTCGCACAGAGGAGGCCAGCCCGTGCCCCTTCCCAGGATTGGCCTCAGGAGTGTTGGAAATGCGTGTCAAGGAGGGCAGTAAGATCCGTAACCTCATGGGTTTTGCCATGGCTCGCATGCAGGGGGATGTCAGTGGTGTTGGGGTTAGTGGAGGCGGTGGCCTGAGGCAGGTTGTTTTCTCTGGGTCAGGTCGTGCCGTCACCAAGACCATCACATGCGCTGAGATCATGAAGAGAAAAGTGGGGTCTCTGCACCAGCTGACCAAGCTGCGCTACAAGGGTGTGAGGGAGGTGTGGGAGAGCAAAGAAGGGGGGGCATCGGAGATGACTGTTCACAGGACCGTCCCCTCCATCAGCATCCTTTTGTCCAAAGACCCCCTGGACCCGCAGGAGCCCGGCTACCAGCCCCCTGAGACCCTCAGTGCTCTCTGGGAGGACAGAGACGGTGTGGATGCCCTACAGACAGCCAGCAAGAGACCTCTTGGTCTGTCCCCATACAGTAGTTTCCCTGACTCTAAGAGAGTGTGTCTGGGTTTGGACGAGGGGACTCTGGTTCTGTCCACCCCCCTGGCTAACTGACTGATTGAACTGGTATCAAACAGTCGAGTGGGAAGGATCAGAGGAGTTCATTCTGCACTGCCCTCCACTCAAGCACAGTGCTGAAACAATCAGAACATTCACTCAGACAGAACAGTGCTTTCTGAGGAGAACTGAGCACCCTGCCCACCCCATCCTCCAGAGGTCAGTCAAAATAGGACCTGAAAGCTTGTCTTTATAGATACAACATTTCTTGAACCCATTTCTCAGCACAATCAATCGTTCGCCTTTGTGCCCAGATATACTTAATGTCATCATACTATATGTCACACTGTAAAAGCTTAGACATGACAGCACACTTTACATCACATTTTAAATCATCAACACAACACAACACAGAGCGACCAATCACCCAAGATCCCAGATTTCTGCTTTCAGTAGACTGACAATACCTTTTGAACATTGTCGTTCGGTTTTCCTAATTATATCCTACAACTGCAAATCTGTTCAAATGCACAAGGTAGGTCCACAATGTTGTAATGAATACACAGAATATCTACACTCCCCTACGTATATATTTGGACAGGGAAGCTAGCATGTTTCATTTGGCTCTACACGCCATCATTTTGGATTTGAGATCAAATGTTTCATATGATGCAACAATAGACTATGTCAACTTTTAATTTGAGGGTATTTTCATACATATCCGTTTTACCATTTAGAAATTAATGCACTTTATGCATCTAATCCCCCCATTTGAAGGTGTCATAAGTGTTTTAACAAAGGCACTTACAATAGTCTACATTTTATACACTATAACACAATAAGTGAATTTGTCCAAATACTTATGGCACCTTCAAACGGGGGGACAATATACATAAAGCGCATTCATTTCTAAACTATCCATAATATGACAAATGTATCATGTTTTCAAATATCCAAACATTCAAATAAACTATATGCAGGAAAAGCCTTTTTGTTTTGTATTTCTATCCCTCAGACGTGCCTATAGTGCTGTACAAAGTCCAGATTGAAAAGGAAATCACAGCATGCTGATGTGTTGATAAGAGTAACGGGAGTGAAATTTGTCTAAGAGACAGCTGATTTAATGACATGGCCCCTGATAAGACGCAGCTCCAGAACCAAGCAGCCTGACAGATGCTGGGGGCTGAAATGCAGGGACAGATTATCATTAAGATTACAACACTACATTGCGGCACACTAGAGAAAAGGATCAAAACTAGGCTTGATATAACTAAACACAGTCAGTGTCCCACCAGAATATGAAACCATAGCAGCAGACTCAACTCCATACCATTACTACAGTGCTAGTGTTCACGTAGAGGATATCGTATGCAGTGTTTGGGAGTAGTGAACTACATGTAATTCAACAAGTAATTTAATTACATTTGTTAGTGGAACTCAATTCAAATCTTGGTAGTGTTTTCAGTAGTTAATTAACTTTTAGAGGTGTAGCTAACGAACTACACACAAAGAAAATATTGGTGAAGTAGGCAAGAATTTCCTCGCTTTTACGGCATCAGACCTGCCTAATTCTCACTTGTAACAGTTTTCGTGTTGAATAGGCTAAATTACACATGATGTTAAATACGATCTTTGAGTATTTGCAAAACATTTTGGAACCGTATCAACAGTGGGCTAATGAAACAAATACCAAAATATAATTTTTGAGAGGTATTTTTCTTTAACATCTTCTTCCAGTGTGAAGTAATTGGTAGCTTGGTAAACTATATTTTCAGAGTAACCTCCCCTTCCCTATATCTTATGGGATACTGTACATCTGACCCGAAAAGGAGTCAAGTAGTCCTAGCTCCATCTGTTATGGACAACTCATTCAAATACAGATAAGTGTAAGAAGGTTATCCTTTATCAAAAATGATTAGATACTGTCCCAAACCAAGATTACACTTCCCAAGAGGTATTAGTTCTATATCAGCCATGCCTGCTGAGTATGATAACCTTTTACAAATGGAATGAAGTGTCCTTTCTCTTCATCATAATGAAAATCTGCAAGGACAACACAACACAAGCCTTATACAATCCATTTATCAAACTGCCTTTAGAGCGCTGGAAATAGTTTTGAACAATTACAAGTGTGAGCCCATGCACTACTAATATTTTGGCTGAGATGACATCTTTCAAAATAATTAAAAAAAAATAATGAAATGCCAAACAGTGCTTTTGTAGCAAAGGTCTGCATGTGTTTCACTGTCTAGAGCGGACACAGCCATTAACCTCCTTCTCAAACCCATTAAATTAATCTGAGCAAAGCAGAGAACCCAAGGTTGAATAAAGAAATGCTGCGACTGCAATAAAGCCCATATGGAACAAAATGTGTGTCCTCAAGACTGGAGAAGGTTATCACTTCAGGTCGCTGTTATCATACAGTTAACAGCTTCCAGTGAGAAGCCTGAAGGACGGCCGGTCAGTGATGCAGGTCACATAGATAGAGGCTCTATAAGTAAATCTCCGATCGACCTGCTCAATCCGTTATCAGGCATGACGAATTCTGGGCCAAGTGTAAAATGCAGAGAGGGTAATTAGGGAGAACTGGATAGTGTATGCCTGAGTGAGAGGACAGATAAAACACTGTGACAAAGCATTACCCTACAGCCAAATCACATGTGGCTGGTGAGAAATAGCATATCAGACGAGACAACAAGGCACGATATGAGCCTGTGGCGTACAAGGATACACAAGCTGGAAGTCTATTTCCCCAATGACATTGGTTTTCTATGAAGTACCACAGCTTTTTATATGGAACACGTCAAGTGGTATCCTCCTAAAACATATAGCCCTACAACTACACTAAACCAAAATATAAACGCAACATGTAAAGTGTCCCATGTTTCATGAGCTGAAATAAAAGATCCCAGAAATGTTCCATAAGCACAAAAAGCTTATTTCTCTCAAACTTTGTTCACAAAATGTGTTTACATCTCTGTTAGTGAGCATTTATCCTTTGTCAAGATAATCAATCCACCTGACAGGTGTGGCATATCAAGAAGCTGATTAAACAGCATGATCATTACACAGGTATACCTTGTGCTGGGGGACAATAAAATACCACTTTAAAATGTGCCGTTTTGTCACACAACACAATGCCACAGATGTCTCAAGTTGAGTGAGTGTGCAATTGGAATGCTGACCGTTTCAGCATGATAATGCATGGCCCCCATGACGCAAGGATCTGTACACAATTCCTGAAAGCTGAAAATGTCCCAGTTCTTCCATGGTCTGCATACTCACCAGACATGTCACCCGTTGAGCTCGTTTGGGATTCTCTGGATCGACAGCGTCATCCAGTTCCCGCCTATATGCAGCAACTTCGCACAGCCATTGAAGAGGAGTGGGACAACATTCCACAGGACACAATCAACAGCCTAATCAACTCTATGTGAAGGAGATGTGTCGTGCTACATGAGGGAAATTGTGGTCACACCAGATACTGACTGGTTTTCTGATCCAAGCTCCGACCTTTTTTTTTAATGGTATCTGTGACCAGCAGATCTCATGTGAAATCCATAGATTAGGGCCTAATATATTTATTTAAATTGACTGATTTCCTTATATGAACTGTAACTCAGTAAAATCTTTGAAATTGTTGCATGTTGTGTTCATATTTTTGTCCAGTGTACTACAACTACTACTAATAATAAATATTTTTTAATATTGATGAATCATAATCCTTTTTTGTTTGCCAAAACCTTCCAATGATGTGGATGTGGATTGAGGCAGCCCCCCGCACCGCTCTGATTCAGAGTAGTTGAGTTAAATGCGGAAGACACATTTCAGTTGAACTGACCAGGTATCCCCCTGTCCTCTTCCACTGCATAGAGAATGAGAATTCATTTTGAACTTGTGATAAAAGTGTGCACTCTGCCCCCCCGCAAGAGATGAGAGCGAGGTCTCTCGGATGGCGTGGGAGTTTGCTATCTCCCTGCCTCCAGATGGTTCCATCTTTTCTTATCTAGAAGAATGGGTGCTGCCTCCATTCCCTTATCTGGGAATCCTTTCAATTGAATATTTACGGGGCCTATGTTGCTTTCTGCCTGTGTTAGCCCCACTGAACACACTATTCCTCTTGCTTGGGAAGACAGGCCAAAGGGTTTTCTCTCCCCCCCCCCTTCACTCTCCATCTCCCTAGTCAGGGAATGGGACAGTGATTGATTATGTGATTATGCCAGAAAAAAACGTAAGGTTTAGCTGGGCGCAGCACGGAGGTATTAATGAATGACCATACAGGGAATATGTTCATCAATAGAGAAAACTATGGATTATGACAGGGGGGAATACCTCCTCCATCTTGTGTCAAGAATAGAATAGATGGAGTTAATCACTTTTTCCCCCACACTCTTATTTCCTTCTTCACTTTGTACACCACGGATTAAGAGGCACACTCAAACAGTCATTGAAAATGTCTTATTGCAATATAACTGGCAGGCTGGGGGCAATCAGCATGAACAAACCAGGTCACAGCTCCTCCCTGGTAAGTGTCTCAAAATGTATTTTCAAAAAACAAATTCCTCCATGTTGGATTCATCAGTGCAGCTGAGGATGTAATTGCAGTGCTGAAGTCAAAGCTGTAAGTGCAGATAATAAATACTGAATAAAGGGCTGCCAGAATTCAAAGTACATTTTTTTGAGAATAGCAGAGACCATTGTGCCCCTGATTTATATGCTCTAAAATTGTAGCGGGCCAGAATGCAAAATGATGGGACTTTAGTTGGTTTGACATTTTATATAGAACAAATTGATCTATACCCCCAAATTCCATTTCTGATGTGCAAGCTGATGATTGAATGAGAAAAGTGGGTTAAATTTGACAATTAAGATTTTTTTGTTTGTTGCCTAAATGGTGGCTTTAATAATTTTTTAAAGAAGTATGGTCATCTTCTGATGCTCTCTCAAAACTCTCAGATAATCTCCATTGAAATAGCTTTTTAGTCCAGGAGTAAATTAGTCTTGTGTCCAGGAAACCGTCCCTCATTGTGTTACATTGGTAAGGTAAAATTGTGAAAGCTGTCAATTTGGTGACTTGAACTGACTGTTGCTGCCCTCTGGTGGAAGTGAAATATTATAGACGCCTACATTTGGAGAGGACATCAGTAAATAATAATATAGCTCTATATGTTTCATTTTCAGGCCGTTTAAGGGACTAGATGATGGAAAACTTTTGTTTTGGCACAAAAATTTGTAAAATTGTTCAGTACATTGTTTGATTGATGATCCTCAAGTTATCGCACTTAGTCTAATGTATAGGGCCCTAGCCCAATATTGGACTTTAACGTTTCTCCTTACACCATACCGGGCACTCGCGTGCGTCCGCAAACTGATTGTGTCCCCCCACACCAAACACAATCACGACACGCAGCTTGAAAAATAAAAACTCTAAACTAATTATATTAATTTGTGGACAGGTCGAAAAGCATTTAACATTTATGGCAATTTAGCTAGCTGGTTTGCTGTTGCTAGCTAATTTGTCCTGGGATATAAATGTTGAGTTGTTATTTTACCTGAAATGCACAAGGTCCTCTACTATGACAATCAATCCACACATAAAACGGCCAACCGAATCATTTCTAGTCATCTCTCCTTCTTCCAAGCTTTTTCTTCTTTGGACTTTATATGGCTATTGGCAACTAACTTTCATAAGGTGTATTACCACCACCGACCTCCGTTCATCTTTCAGGCACCCACGTGGGTATAACCAATGAGGAGATGGAACTTGGGCAAATGCTTCTCAAAGCCAATGAGGAGATGAGAGGCAGGACTTGCAGTGCGTTCTGCGCCACAAATAGAAGTTGCTTCTATGTTAGCACCTGGCAATGTAGACGTTTGTTGGCGTGCGTGAGCAGTATGGTGCAATGATTGAATAATATGTATGTGTAGATTTATTTTGCAAAGCTCACGCATGGGACGTGAGCAGTGTGTTCAGCATGTTAGTCCAATGACCTTACATTTTGTATGATATGTTACAAATTGCAATTTGTACAATATGTTACGATTTTGCAGTGCGTATGATATGTTACGAATTTCAATTTGTTGTGGCTAATGTTAGCTAGGCTAGGAGTTAGGGTTAGAGTTAAGGTTAGCTAACATAATAAGTAGATGCAAAGTAAACTCAACAAAAAAAGAAACGTCTCTCACTGTCAACTGCGTTTATTTTCAACATGTGTAAATATTTGTATGAACATAACAAGATTCAACAACTGAGACATAAACTGAACAAGTTCCACAGCCATATGACTAACAGAAATTGAATAATGTGTCCCTGAACAAAGAGGGGGGGGGGGGTAAAACTCAAAAGTAACAGTCAGTATCTGGCGTGGCCACCAGCTGCATTAAGTACTGCAGTGCATCTCCTCCTCAAGGACTGCACCAGATTTGCCAGTTCTTGCTGTGAGAACTGTTCCACTCTTCCACCAAGGCACCTGCAAGTTCCCAGATATTTCTGGGGGAAATGGCCCTAGCCCTCACCCTCCAATCCAACAGGTCCCAGACGTGCTCAATGGGATTGAGATCCGGGCTCGTCACTGGCCATGGCAGAACACTGACATCCCTGTCTTGCAGGAAATCACGCACAGAACGAGCAGTATGGTTGGTGGCATTGTCATGCTGGAGGGTCATGTCAGGATGAGCCTGCTGGAAGGGTACCACATGAGGGAGGATGTCTTCTCTGTAACGCACAGCGTTCAGATTGCCTGCAATGACAACAAGCTAAGTCCGATGATGCTGTGACACACCGCCCCAGACCATGACAGACCCTCCAAATCGATCCCGCTCCAGAGTACAGGCCTCTGTGTTAACGTTCATTCCTTCGACGATAAACACGAATCCGACCATCACCCCCGGTGAGACAAAACTGTGACTAGTCAGTGAAGAGCACTTTTTGCCAGTCCTGTCTGGTACAGCGATGGTGGGTTTGTGGCGACATAGGCGACATTGTTTCCGATGATGTCTGGTGATGACCTGCCTTACAACAGGCCTACAAGCCCTCAGTCCAGCCTCTCTCAGCCTATTGCAGACAGTATTAGCATTGATGGATGGATTGTGCGTTCCTGGTGTAACTCGGGCAGTTGTTGTTGCCATCCTGTACCTGTCCCGCAGGTGTGATGTTCGGATGTACCGATCCTGTGCAGGTGTTGTTACACGTGGTCTGCCACTGCGAGGTCGATCAGCTGTCCGTCCTGTCTCCCTGTAGCACTGTCTTAGGCTGTCTCTGTCACTGTCTCACAGTATGGAGATTGCAATTTATTGCCCTGGCCACATCTGCAGTCCTCCTGCCTCCTTGCAGCATGCCTAAGGCAAATTCAACAGATGAGCAGGGACACTTGACATCTTTCTTTTGATGTTTTTCAGAGTCAGTAGAAAGGCCTCTTTAGTGTCCTAAGTTTTCATAACTGTGACCTTAATTGCCTACTGTCTGTAAGCTGTTAGTGTCTTAACGACCGGTGCATGTTCATTAATTGTTTATGGTTTGTTGAACAAGCATGGGAAACAGTGTTGAAACCCTTTACAATCTGTGAAGTTATTTGGATTTTTACGAATTATATTTGAAAGACAAGGTCCTGAAAAAGGGATGTTTCTTTTTTTGCTGAGTTTAGCTAACAGGTAGTAAGCAGCTGCAAAGTTGCTAATCAGTTCAAACGCTAAAATTGTCGATGATGAGATTAACACACAACCCTTAGATTCCTAGATGTTCATGTTATACACCCACCCTCCATTAGTTTTTGGCCTAAGTAACCTTCTGTCTCATGTAAACATACCAGACATAACATATACTTATTTGAGTGTCCCAGATTGGCGTTTACTATTTTACGTCTAGTCAATGTGACCAGGCTGTCCGGTTACACACAGGTGTTCAAAGAGGGATAGCTAATTAGCACAGGTCGTCCAATCTCTCTTCCATCTGTACACAAGCGCTGTAACATGGACATATGGCCGTCTGGGAACCCTAACCCTATAAAAAGGTGTGTATCAATTGAAGCTTTGTTTTTCTAAAATGATTTCTCACTGATAGGAAAGATCGTTTAATATGCTTCAAACCATACTGCAAGCAATGCCCTGTTTTAATTGTTTTATTTAATTAGGCAAGCCAGTTAAGAACATTCTTATTTACAAAATGACGGCCTACTCCGTGCAAACCCTAAGGACGCTGGGCCAATTGTGCGCCGCCATGTGGGACTCCCAATCACGGCCGATTGTGATACAGCCTTGAATCGATCCAGGGTCTGTAGTGACACCTAACACTGAGATGCAGTGCAGTGCCTTAGACCTTCGAATGCCCCAGTTATCAGTGGGTAATGGAGCCTCGCAGTTTATTTACTGCGTTAGGCAGGTTAACACTGCTATGGGAGTGTCTATTTACAGCTATTATGTTGCAACGACCCTGGGTTGAATGTATTACCCGAATGTGTATGTTCATTGTATGCATTTATTGATAACAGCCTACCTCGCGCGGTTGTCTCCTAGCACGTAGGCCCTGCGGTTTTGCGCAGACGCAATTGCTCCCCTTGTTTTAAGGAACCTCTGAATCGGTTCCTTAGCATACGACACCGTTAGCCACTAATTCTCACCGGTCGGCAAGATGTTCAGACCTGTTGTTCGACTTTCAACCTCTGGGGTACGGAGTTTAACGCGGACACGACCATGCTACTCGGGTAGGATTGACTGCAAAGCCTATTAATTGTATATTTATTCATAAAACGGTTTGCCTTTCGTGTTAGCTTGCTTGCCAGTTGTCCATAGCAAGTAGCCATCAAGCTAGCTAACGTTAGTCGTAAATGGTATGTAACGTTACGATAGTCTAAACAAAACTCGACATGATATATATATATATTAATTCGAAGCATTGCGTTAATTATGAAGTCACAAATGTATTCTGATCATACACCGCTGATAGACTAGATGGCATTAGCTATATAGCTAGCTAGCTAAAGCTAAGTCAATGGGACTAACGTTTGCGTCAGGGTGACTGATTTTCATTTGATCTAAAGTAACATTTCTTGGTGCCCATAAAGTGTAGAGTTTTCACGGTCTTAAATTGATGCCATATCCAGTGTGAATGTATAGAACCATCAGACAGCTAGTTAACTTTAGCATGTGTCCTTGTGATGACCCATGATTCGTTTTTTTGAGGGAGTCACAGCAGTGTTGCCAACTCCTCAGTAAGGAAAGTAGCTATTGGCTGTCCTAAAAGTCGCTAAATGACATCGTCACCTAATTTGCATAATTGGCCATGTGCATGTAATTGTGATGGACGCTGTCGGAGAGAAGAATAACGTCGCGGGAGAGACAATAAAGTGAGTAATTAACAATCAAATAACGGTTTAGAACTACAAATTTAACTTTCATCTGTCTATCTTTTTTAAATTATGTCACAATTCCAACCCTCCTCCTTTATCCGGGCTTGGGACTGGCAAAAGTGACCCAAAAGAGACACTGGCGGAGTTACTTAGTTTTTTAAATTATTTTTATTTATTTGGTTTGGGTTTTAACCTTATGGTCCATCTAGTCCACTTGGTCCACTACAAGTCACAGTAAAACATGAACATGTTTAACCATAACATGTTTTACATTTTTATACAATCTAAATGGACCAAAAAGAGACATTAGAAAAAACTGTCAATGGCAATGTGAGAATTATGTTAATGAATCTGGCCCTAATTATTATTATTTTTTTTTTTTCCCAGACCCCCCTCACTCACACAGGCTGTGCTGGCTCACAGAAAGAGTGGGTCATCGTCATTTTTGTCAAGGCTCTCTGGCAGGTTCAGCAACTGAGGGAGCTGACTTAAATGAGTAAGCAGCTGATGTGCCAAAAAGCTGCAAAACATTATCAGGCAGCTGGTGCTCATAGCAAGCCTCACCAGACGGCTTCAGTCCATATCAAATGTACAGGATGGAGTTAAGGGTCTGCAAGGACATCAGATTTCTAAGTTTGCTTTTTACCACTCATCTGGCTGAATACTCTCTCGACTTCAGCATTCGAGTGTGGCAAGGACAACACAGACACAGCAGCCATGGAAGGTTCTTGAAACGGGTTGATATCAGCAGCATCCCTGAACTTCCAAAACTCACTCCAGAAGCCCAGTGTGTGTTTTTGTCTCGTTCCACTTACTAAGATGGCTGGCACACCATTGCTGGACAATCTTGTCTATCCCGGCAGTGGAGTAGCCAAGGAGCTTGGCTATTTTTTTTCTATTTCTCCAGGGCTCTTATTGCGCTTTAGCGTTTCCTCCACATTGAAATCTGACATGTACTGCAATGCTTCGATGTTGTCTGGCAATCTCACCCTCAACTCATTAGTGAGGGAAATGGTAAAGGCTACACACTGCTTTCGGACATTGTTTTCATCCTCAGGCGCAAGGTGGAGCTCCACTGCCTTTGACTTAAATGTAACCAAGGTACGGTTTGGGACTGATGTATCCATCTATTGGCCCTTTGCTTACATCAACATTTGCCAGTGGATTCAGCACCCCGCTGCTCACAGACTTGATCAGGCTAACCAAGCTTAAGAGGATCTACTGGCTCTCCCTCCAAAAGCCTTGATGGCCAACTGTACCTCACCCAGCACTGACTTCAAAAAAGTCAGATACAATATGTTTTGAGGATCACTGTACATGGAGTATAAAACCTCAGCCATGTAGCAGTGTTCACTGGACTTGGTGACTGCGAAATGCAGCCTAAGCTCCTCCCACTGGTCCAAAATGCATGAAACCGCAGATTCAATGGAGAGCTAACGTGTGGCACACACCTTGGTTATCTGTAAAGGTTTCTCCCCACAGTTGTTGGTCTCATATATGACCGTGTAGGCCTCCCTGCGCTTTGGAGACACTAAAAACCAGTTACAAGTCACTCGTACCAAGTACTCCACACTACGGGAGATGGTGTCATTGGAAGCATGACTTACAGCAAGCTGCAGAGTGGCGCGCACACACAGCGAATAAGAACCAGATATGAGGCTATACTCTTCCTTCAGCACTTTATGGACCCCATTGTTAATCCCTGTCATAAGAGGCATTCAGTCCCTATCCCCAGGAGTTTCTCTTAAGACAACACTTCTCGAGGAAAGCCACAATAGCACGGGCTATAGATTTGGCATGTCCAACTCAACGAGCCCCAGAAATGTCAGTACAATTGTCTGCTTGGACTCACTAAAGTACCTTATCACAACTCCCAGGTACTTAGAAACACTTGCATCCATGGACTCATCGGAGGCTGAAACGCTGGCCACCCACATCTGCGACCAACCTTTTCAGAAAGTATGGTGCTAGAACACCATTAATCATTTCTGTGCACTTTGTCCTGTGCATTTTGAAGTGGGTAGCAGCAGAGGAGTCTGAGAAAGCAGCTCTACATGCTTCTCCAATGTGATCACATGCCAGCATGGTAGGTACAGTGTTCAGCGATAGCTAATGCCATTGTGGCCTCAGCATTTTATGCAGAGAAGTTTTTTTTTAACCATAAATGGCAGCTTGTTTTGGGTGGAACTGTTATAAGGCTCTACCTTTTGAGTATGTTTTTGAGTTGTCGTTTTTTTTTTTTTTTTTTACATCACTACGTTTAGTGTAGAAATCAGCCTTACAATACAGGCAGTATGCCTGTGTATCATCTCCAATAAATGGCTTCACCCAGCCTTTGAATTCAGGGTTTGATTCCCACTCCTTTCTGTATTTTTGTGTATAGTTTAGACTGAGACATGAGCTCGCCAGCTAGATGTTTAGCTTATGTCACAGAGGCACGCACACAGTGGACAAGGTGAGTAAGTGACTGAGGCTGTGTGAGTCAAATGCAGTGATTTCTTTTTGTGCAGTGATTTTATTTTAGACAAAACATTTTACAATTACATCCCGCCCTGAATGTAAGCCAGGCCGGGATCAGCCAGCGGCGACTTCCCGCATGCGTGATTCATTTGCAGTCTGGACGCGGAGGGGTCAACATCTCCTGCTCTGACTGCAGCTGGGAGGGACTACTGCGTGATGACTGGGCCGTCTGAGTGCTTTGGGACGGGGGTGGGGCCCACTGCAGCACCCGCTGCTCATTGAGAAGAGTAAGAACAATACGTGCTTTCACATTGGTCTCCAATAACACCAGGGAAAAGTCGTTAAATTTGTCTCTAGTCAAAAAAATGGTTTTTAAATGTGGCTAGAGGGGTCTGAATACTCGCTAAATATAGCAGCAAAGTCGTTAAGTTGGCAACAATGGTGCACAACAATGCGCAGAAACTCTAGACCTTGCGGTCAAACCAGTGTATGGTCATGTCCTACACCATCTACTGCTCTTGATCTGGGATAGTGCAGAGAGCTGCCCGGTGACACGAACCTACCAGACGAGCAAAATTACTTCTATGCTCGCTTCGAGGCAATAACACTGAAACATGTATGAGAGCATCAGCTGTTCCGGATGACTGTGATCATGCTCCTTTTTAATTTAAATTTAGGCAAGTCAGTCAAGAACAAATTCTTATTTTCAATGGCGGCCTAGGAACAGTTAACTGCCTCGTTCTGCCCCCGAACAGATTTTTATTGTTTTTACCTTGTCAGCTCGGGAATTCGATCATGCAACCTTTTGGTTACTAGTCCAACGCTCTCATCACTAGGCTACCTGCCATCCTCCGCAGCCGACGTAAGATCTTTTTAAAACAGGTCAACATTCACAAGGAGGGCCAGACTGATAACCAGGACGTGAATTCTGAGCATGCGCTGACCAACTGGCAAGTGCCTTCACTGACATTTTCAGCCTCTCCCTGTCTGAGTCTGTAATACCAACATGTTTCAAGCAGACCACCATAGTCCCTGTGCCAAAGAACACAAAGGTAACCTGCCTAAATGTCTACCGACCCGTAGCACTCACGTCTGTAGCCATGAAGTGCTTTGAAAGGCTGGTCATGGCTCACATCACCATTATCCCAGAAACCCTAGACCCACTCCAATTTGCATACTGCCCTAACAGATCCACAGATGATGCAATCTCTATTGCACTCCACACTACCCTTTCCCACCTGGACAAAAGGAACACCTATGTGAGAATGCTATGCATTGACTACAGCTCAGCGTTCAACACCATAGTGCCCTCAAAGCTCATCAATAAGGTAAGAACCCTGGGACTAAACACCTCCTTCTGAAACTGGATCCTGGACTTCGTGACGGGCCTCACCCAGGTGGTAAGGTTAGGAAACAGCACATCCGCCACGCTGATCCTCAACACGGAGGCTCCTCAGGGACGCGTGCTCAGTTCCCTGCTGTACTCCCTGCTGTACTCCCTGTTCACTCATGACTTCACGACCAGGCACGACTCCAACACCAAGTTTGCAGATGACCCAACAGTGACAACGATGAGACAGCCTGTAGGGAAGAGGTCAGAAACCTGGCCGTGTGGTGCCAGGACAACAACCTCTCCCTCATCCTGATCAAGACAAAGGAGATGATTGTGGACTACAGGAAAAAGAGTACCGAGCGTGCCCCCATTCTCATCGACATGGCTGTAGTGGAGCAGGTTGAGAGCTTCAAGTTCTTTGGTATCCACATCACCAACAAACTAACATGTTCCAAGCACACCAAGTCAGTCACGAAGAGGGCACGACAAAACCTATTCCCCCTCGGGAGACTGAAAAGATTTGGCATGGGTCCTCAGATCCTCAAAACGTTCTACAGCTACACCAACAAACATCCTGGCTGGTTGCATCACTGTCTGGTATGGCTTGACCTCTGACTGCAAGGCACTAGCGGCTAGTGCGTACGGTCCAGTACATCACTGGGGCCAAGCTTCCTGCCATCCAGGACCTCTATCCCAGGCGGTGTCAGAGGATGGCCCTAAAAACGGTCAGACTCCAGCCACCCTAGTCATAGACTGTTCTCTGCTACCGCATGGCAAGCAGTACCACCCGAGCACCAAGTCTAGGTCCAAGAGGCTTCTAAACAGCTTCTAGCCCCAAGCCATAAGCCTCCTGAACATTTAATCAAATGGCTACCCTGATTACTTGTATCCCGCTGCCTTTTATACTGCTGCTACTCTCATCTATGCATAGTCACTTTAACTCTACATGTACATATTACCTCGACTAACCGGTGCCCCCGCACATTGACTCTGTACTGGTACCCCCTGTATATAGCCTCACTTCTTATTTTACTGCTACTCTTTTCATTGTTTATTTTAAAGTTAATTAATTTAAAACTGCATTGTTGGTTAGGGCTTGTAAGTAAGCATTTCACTGTAAGGTGAACACCTGTTGTGTTCTGCGCATGTGACAAATACAATTTCATTTGATATTGCAATTATGCATGTGCTGTTTACAGGTCAGTTTCCCTTGAATAGATCTTAGTGGAGCACACAGGCAAAGTCCTTAAAACAACATCCTGGGATGCAAAATTGCATTTGAAATCAGCTGGTAGTGAGATGTCTGACAGCAGGTATAGGTTATGGCTCACCTGCTTTTTCATGAGAATTGAAGTGTGTGTATGTATGCATATTTTTTTTTCAGTCAAGCATCTACAAATAGGCCTCGACCTCTGACCTAATGTTTGTTTTCTTTGTTGCAGCTCCTTTGGCCTCCCGATGCTACTCCCATGCCAAGGTGGAGACAGATGAGGAGTTCGATGCCCGTTGGGTCACTTATTTCAGCAAGCCAGACATCGATGCCTGGGAGCTGAAGAAAGGTGATCTTCTAAAGAATATTGAAAATAAGTCTGCACTTTTGCCGAAGGTCTACAGTAATCTTTCTTTCAGTTTGAGTTGGAGACTAATGGATAGACTTTCTAAAAATAACATTTAAACTATCAAATTTGAGAATGTATAACAGTGTATGCTTGAATCCTATTCCACATCCCATAGGCATGAACACACTAATTGGCTATGACCTGGTACCTGAACCCAAAATCCTCGACTCAGCTCTTCGTGCTTGCCGAAGGTTGAATGACTTGGCCAGTGCTATCCGCATCCTCGAGGCAGTCAAGGTGAGCTACACAGCTTCCCCTACCAACTCCTAGTGAAGTCATCTCAATAAAATAAACGTGTATATATTCTGGAATTGTATAAGTGCAGTCAGTGTTCAGACCCCTTGACATTTTCCACATTGTTACAATAATTTAATCCATTTTAGATTAAGGCTATTCCCCCCCCTCAATCTACACACAATAATGAAAGCTAAAACGGGTATTAAAAATAAACATACCTTATATACATAATTATTCAGACCCTTTGCTATGAGACTTGAAATTGAGCTTAGGGTGCATCCTGTTTCCATTGAGCATCCTTGATGTTTCTTCAACTTGGGAGTCCACCTGTGGTAAATTCTATTGATTGAACATGATTTGGAAAGGCACACACACCGGTGTGTGTGTGTGTGTGTGTGCACGCACGTACGTACGTACATATACGTATGTGTATAGATATACGTATGTGTATACATATACGTATGTGTATACATATAGGTACGTGTGTATACGTACGTGTGTGTATATATATATGTATGTCCTAGCCATGAGGCCGAATTAATTGTCCGTAGAGCTCCGGGACAGGATTGTGTTGAGGCACAGATCTGGGGAAGGGTACCAAAAAATGTCTGCAGCATTGAAGGTCCCCAAGAACGGTGACCTCAATCAATATTAAATAGAAGTTTGGAACCACCAAGACTCTTCCTAGAGCTCGTCGCCCGGCCAAACTGCAATCATGGGAGAAGGGCCTTGGTCAGGGAGGTGTTCAAGAACCCGATGGTAGAGTGGCCTTTATGGTAGAGTGGCCTTTATGGTAGAGTGGCCTTTATGGTAGAGTGGCCTTTATGGTAGAGTGGCCTTTATGGTAGAGTGGCCTTTATGGTAGAGTGGCCTTTATGGTAGAGTGGCCAGATGGAAACCGCCACTCAGTAAAAAGGCATATGACAGCCCGCTATGAGTTTGCCAAAAGGCACCTAAAAGCACACTCAGACCATGAGAAACAAGGTTTTCTGGTCTGATGAAACCAAGATTGAACTCTTTTGCCTGAATGCCAAGCGTCACGTCTGGAGGAAACCTGACACCATCATTACAGTGACGCATGGTGGTGGCAGCACCATGTTGTGGGGATGTTTTTCAGTGGTAGGGACTGAGAGACTTGTCAGTATCAAGGGAAAGATGAACTGAGCAAAGTACAAAACCTTGAACTCCAGAGCACTCAGGACCGTACGCACACAGCCAAGAGAATGCAGGGGTGGCTTCGGGACAAGTCTCTGAATCTCCTTTTGTGGCTCAGCCAGAGCCCGGACTTGAACCCGATCGAACATCTCTGGAGAGACCTGAAAATAGCTGTGCAGCAACGCTCCCCATCCATCCTGACATGGCATGAGAGGATCTGCAGAGAAGAATGAGAGAAACTCCCCAAATACAGGTGTGCCAAGCTTGTAGCCTCATATCCAAGAAGACTCTGCTGTAATCGCTGCTAAAGGTGCTTAAAAAATTACTGAGTAAAGGGTCTGAATACATATGTTAATTATTTTTATATTGAGAGATTGATAAATCAAATTTGTAAACCTGTTTTTACTTTGTCATTATGGGGTGTTGTGTGTAGATTGAGGGGGAGGAAACAACTTACATTACAGCCTTATTCTAAAATGGATGAAACTGGAAAAAGGCCAAGGGGTCTGAATACTTTCTAACTGCACTGTATTAGGATCCCCATTAGCTGTCGTGAAAGCAGTAGCTACACTTCACGGGGTCCACACATTAAACATGACATAATACAGAGCATTATTAGACAAGAACCGCTCAAGGACAGAACTACACTGGATATACTCACTGCTTTTATATCATATGTCTAAATGGAAAATAATTTACATTTTTGCATTGTAATTTCAGAAAATGTCCATAATATACTGAACAAAAATATAAATGCAACATGTAAAGCGTTGGACCCATGTTTCATGAGCTGAAATAAAATCCCAGAAATGTAGTTTCTGTCTGTAATAAATCTCTTGTGGGGGAAACGCATTCTGATTGGGTGGACCTGGCTCCCAAATGGGTAGCCTATTGCAATTCACCTAGCTTCCACATGGGTGAGACATTCTACATGTTTATCATTTTCGGGTGTTTTTGTTCCAAGTGGTTAAATTTGAAAATTGTACAGATTACTGAGCTTAAATGACTTCCATTCACAGACAAATTCACTAATAAAGTACATTTAACATTCCAGTAGCTTTGTAAAACACTGCTTATTTCAGGGGAACTGTACTATTGACTTTTAGGGTTTTGGCTATTTCTTATATTTGGTGGAAGCAGACTTATCCTCACATGCTCACCTAGCTGTACAAAAAGAACAGTCAAACTCCTTAATTAGTAGGTGTACTAATTAGAGGTTGACCGATTTATGATTTTTCAACGACGATACCGATTTATTGGAGGACCAAAAAAAGCCAATGCCGATTTTAATTTATTTGTAATAATGACAATTACAACAATACTGAATGAACACTTATTTTAACTTTAATATAATACATCAATAAAATCAATTTAGCCTCAAATAATGAAACATGTTGGTTTAAATAATGCAAAAACAAAGTGTTGGAGAAGTAAAAGTGCAATATGTGCCATGTAAAAAAGCTAAAGTTTAATAAGTTCCTTACTCAGAACATGAGATCATATGGAAATTGGTGGTTCCTTTTAACATGAGACTTCAATATTCCAAGCTAAGAGGTTTTAGGTTGTAGTTAATATAGTATTTCTAGGACTATTTCTCTCTATACCATTTCATATTCCTATGACTATTGGATGTTCTTATAGGCACTTTAGTATTGCCAGTGTAACAGTATAGCTTCCGTCCTTCTCCTCGCCCCGACCTGGGCTCGAACCAGGAACACATCGACAACGGCCACACTCGACACAGCGTTACCCATTGTTCCAGAAAAGCCGCGGCCCTTGCAGAGCAAGGAGATTAACTACTCCACGTCTCAGAGCGAGTGACGTTTTGAAACTCTATTAGCGCACTCCCAGCTAACTAGCGAGCGACTTCACATTGGTTACACCAGCCATTATGCTTATAGGCTTGAAGTCATAAACAGCGCTGTGCTTGTGAAGAGCTGCTGGCAAAACACACGAAAGTCCTGTTTGAATGAATGATTATGAGCCTGCCTCCCATCGCTCAGACTGCTCTATCAAATCAGACTTAATTATAACATGATAACACACAAATACGAGCCTTAGGTCATTAATATGGCCGACTCCGGAAACTATCATCTCAAACAAAACGTTTATTCTTTCAGTGAAATACGATACCGTTCCGTATTTTATCTAACGGGTGCCATCCCTAAGTCTAAATATTCTTGTTACATTGCACAACCTTCAATGTTATGTCATAATTATGTAAAAATCGGGCAAATTAGTTCAATGAGCCAGGCAGCCCAAACTGTTGCATATACCCAGACTCTGCATGCAATGAACACAAGAGAAATTACAATTTCACCTGGTTAATATTGCCTGCTAACCTGGATTGATTTTAGCTAAATATGCAGGTTTAAAAATATATACTTCTATGTATTGATTTTAAGAAAGGCATTGGTGTTTATGGTTAGGTACAGGCGTCCAACGATTATGCTTTTTTCGCAAATGTGCTTTTTAAATTGATTACATGCAACGCAGGACACGCTAGATAAACTAGTAATATCAACCATGTGATTATATATTTTTTATAAGAAGTTTAATGCTAGCTGGCAACTTACCTTGGCTTCTACTGCATTTGTGTAACAGGCAGGCTCCTCGTGGAGTGCAATGTCTTTTACCCTTATTGGAATGTATAAGCCAACTTCCAAGTGTTTGTTGATCAGTTTAACATGCTTAGGGAATGTGATTTTGGGAAAGAGTTCATCTTAATGGGAGATTTTAACATTAATTATGAAGACAAGTCTTGTAGGAAAACCCTCAAACGGATCACTAATACCTTTTGACCTTACACGGCTAGTTAAAGGGCCAACCAGGGTGACCTGTTGCGCTAAAACACTAATTGATTTGGTGTTCAGTATTAAATATGGTTACTGGGCTATCTGATCATAATCTGACACTTATAGCCAGAAAGCTGTCTAAGAGCAGGTTTAACCTCTACTGTTAGAAAGCCGGATCAACTAAGAATACCTAAGAGTGAAATACACTATTTTGAAAATGCAATTTAAGGGAATTAACTGGAATGATCTCTTGTCCTATACAGACGTGGAAGCTGATAATCAGGTTTTTCTATCCACAATCCAGACTACAATAAATGGTTTCCTAAAGAAAATCAAACCCAAACCTGGCCAAAAGAGCACTCTTCCTTGGCTAAATGGAGAAATCGATGAAAGAACAAGATTATGCTTTAAAAATAGCCCTAAGATCCAAATTGGAGCATGACAGGTGTAGGTTTACCATGTTGAGAAATAAGGTGATGAAAGAAATCAGACAGGCCAAGGCAAACTTTTTTTAATTAACATAATTGGTGAAGCAAAGGGAAATTCCAAAGTGTAGCAGAACAACTGATTGCCCACCTCAACAACAGCCCCTTCACATTTACACTCCATGCAGTTTCGCTTCAGAGCGAAACACTCCACAGAAACGACCAACTGCTTTCTTTTGGAAAAAGTTCAAGATGGACAAAGGGGGTGTTGTTGGGGCTGTGTTTCTGGACCGAAGGAAGGCTTTTGATACTGTTAACCATGAGTCTCATCACAAAATTGTCCAAGTTCAACTTTTCCCCGACGCCTTGATGGATGTAATCATACCTTAAAGGCAGAACTCCGAGTGAACAATGAGCTGTCGCCCACTCTTAGCTATGATGTGGGCGTGCCCCAAGGGTCAATACTGGGGTCCCTCCTGTTCAGCCTGTACATTAATGATCTGCCTTCTGTCTGTACTGGGTCTGAAGTTCAAATGTATGCAGATGATAGTGATGTTTGCTCTTTGCATGCACATAACAAGCTTCACAAGAACTCACTACTGTAATGGTCCAGGTTACAAAGTGGCTCAGTGACTCTAGTTTGCATCTCAATGTGCAAAAAAACTTTTGCATGTTCTTCAGAGGCAACAGATGCTACTGAGCCAGATGTCCATGTCAGGGGAGAAGCTCCAGGTGGTATCTGATTTTAAGTACCTTGGCATCATACTTGATTCCAACCTCTTAAAGCATGTGGAGAAAAAAAAACAATTCAACCTAGCTAATTTCTGTATTATATGAAATTGTTTGACTACAGAGGTAGCAAAACTGTACTTCAAATCTATGATACTCCCCCACTTAACATACTGCTTGACTAGTTGGGCCCAAGCTTGCTGTATAACATTAAAACCTATTCAGTCTGTCTACAAACAGGCTTTCAAAGTGCTTGATAGGAAGCCCAATAGCCATCATCACTGTTACATCCTCAGAAAACATGAGCTCCTGAGTTGGGTAAATCTTGTGCAATACACTGCATGTCTTGTATTCAAGATCCTAAATCGCCTGGCGTCTCCTCCACTCATTATTTTTGTTAAACAGAAAACCCAAACATATGGCAGCAGATCCACAAGGTCTGCCATGAGATGTGACTGTATAGTTCCCTTAAGGATAAGCACCTTTAGTAAATCCACTTCCTCTGTGCGAGCTTCCCATGTCTGGAATACACTGCCATCAGACACAACTGCACCACCTATCACACTTTCACAAAATGTATGAATACATGGCTAAAGATCAACCAGATTTGTGATCGTAATCCCTAGCTGTGTATTGCCGCTTTCCATGTTGTCTGTCTGTAGCTTGTGAGGTGTGGAAACACTTTGTTGCTTTTATGAATTTTGTCTTGCTTCTTTTTGTTCTATGTTGCTCTGTCTGTATGCTACGTCTTGCTTGTCCTATGTTGCTCTGCGTGTGCACACTGCTCAATGATTGTCTATATTGTAATTGTTTTTAATAACCTGCCCAGGGACTGCGGTTGAAAATTAGCCGGCTGGCAAAAACCGGCACTTTTACTGAAACGTTGATTAATGTGCACTGTCCGTGTAAAAATAAACTCAATCAAATGTATTTATATAGCCCTTCGTACATCAGCTGATATCTCAAAGTGCTGTACAGAAACCCAGCCTGAAACCCCAAACAGCAAGCAATGCAGGTGTTGAAGCACATTGGCTAGGAAAAACTCCCTAGAAAGGCCAAAACCTAGAGGAACCAGGCTATGAGGGGTGGTCAGTCCTCTTCTGGCTGTGCCGGGTGGAGATTATAACAGAACATGGCCTAGATGTTCATAAATGACCAGCATGGTCAAATAATAGGTCTGGCACAGGTCAGGATTCCATAGCCGCAGTGAGAGGCAGGTGGTTTGAGCGTTGGACTAGTTAACTGTAAAGTTGCAAGATTGGATCCCCCAAGCTGACAAGGTGAAAATCTGTCTTTCTGCCCCTGAACAAGGCAGTTAGCCTAGGAACAGTGGGTTGTCATTAAATAATGTGTTAACTGACTTGCCTAGTTAAATAAATGTATTTAAAAAAATTATATGAAAAAATGGTAATCGGCGCCGCAAAAATACAGATTTCCGATTGTTATGAAATCTTCGACCTTTAGTACTAATTCCTCACTTTCAACATTTTATTTGACTGGCAGGAAGGTTCACAGCATAATCTATTTTTATGCTATACTGAATAAAAAAAATGCAACGATTAATGAGTTGAAATTAATTGGGCCCTAATCTATAGATTCACATGACTGGGCAGGGGCACATCATGGGTGGGCCTGGGAGGGCATAGGTCCAGCTAATCAGTTTTTCCCCACAAAGGGGCTTTATTACAGACAGAAATACTCCTGTTTCATCAGCAGATCGGGTGGCTGGTCTCAGACAATCCTGCAGGTGAAGAAGCCGGATGTGGAGGTCCTGGGCTAGCGTGGTTACACGTGGTTGTGAGACCGGTTGGATGTACTGCTAAATTCTCTAAAATGTAGTTGGAGGCAGCTTATGGTAGAGAAACGAACATTAAATTCTCTGGCAACAGCTCTGGTTGACATTCCTGTTTTCAGTATGCCAATTGCACGCTCCCTCAACTTGACATCTGTGGCATTGTGTTGTGACAAAACTGCACATTTGAGTGGCCTTGTGTCCCCAGCACAAGTGTAATGATGTAATGGTGTAATGATCATGCTGTTTAATCAGCTTCTTTATATGCCAAACCTGTCAGGTGGATGGATTATCTTGGCAAAGCAGCAATGCTGGGGTGGCAGGTAGCCTAGTGGTTTGTGTTGGACTAGTAACTGAAAGGTTGCAAGATTGAATCTCCGAGCTGACAAGGTAAAAATCTGTCGTTCTGCCCCTGAACAAGGCAGTTAACCCACTGTTCCTAGGCTGTCATTGAAAATAAGAATTTGTTCTTAACTGACTTGCCTAGTTAAATAAAGGTAAAATGTGCATATGGAACATTTCTGGCATCTTATTTCAGCTCATGGGGACCAACACTTTACATGTTGCGTTTTATATTTTTGTTCTGTATGTCACTTTCTTGTGAAAAGGTGTTTAACATGTAAAATAAGTTTGATTTCATTTTGAATTTATTCACATAATATACTAGTAATTTAGGAAACTTCTGTAGTCTTCAACCTGTATGCCTTTTTTGTAATATTCCCTATGGTGAACTTGATCATCCTCTCTTTGTAACAGGACAAATCTGGTCCCCACAAAGATATCTACCCGTACCTGATTCAAGAACTGCAGCCCACTCTGATTGAGCTGGGTATCTCCACACCTGAGGATCTGGGCATGGACATATTATAGACATCCTCTGGGTGAGTGCTTACACATTGAAAAACAAATGCTCTGGGCCCTCAAAAGCATCTTAAGGCTAAGTTCATCGTTACAACCTTTGTAGGGGCATCATTAAATCTCTAAGTTGTCCCAACACTTTTATTGAAGTTGCACATTTTATTTACCAACTGCCTCAAACCACTTGTAGAACAGCGACGTGCACCGTTAAATGTGTTTTCCCCCCTACCGTGTGACGTTATACACAGATCTCCGCGAAACAGAATCAAAATGTTTCGGTCTTTGTGACCCCAGATAACTTAAAGTTGAATGCAAATACAAAGTTGCCAATGTCTCTAAATGTTAAACAAGCGAAGGATCAAGATCTTCACATGAAACCCGAGATGACTGCATCAAAAGACAAATAGTCTACCTACAGTATAGGCTACATTCGCCTATATTGAAATCATGTTCATTCAAGGTTTAATTAGTGCATTAGAATAAGCTGCTTCAATATTAGCAGCTGTAGGTGATAATATCTCTAGGAGCTGATACAGCAGTATTGTGGAATAATTATGTTAAGGTGCAATGTGCAGAAAATCGCTCTGCCATTTCCTGGTTGCTAAAATTCAAATAGTTATGTTTAGAGAATCATTGTACTGCTCTGAAATAACTTTTCCATAACCAAAAATAGTCCATCCATTTGAAGCTGGTGTACAAAACCAAAAGATGCTAAAGCTAAACTTAAGCCTGGGAAGCATAGATATAGCGCACATAACAGATCTACCGCTTCTTAGACTTGCTTTCAATGAGTGACAGATCTATAACCCATTTCTATGTGAACTTGGTTGGGTTGCCCAGAAAGTTACGTACTGCAGCTTTAAGGTAAGATTTTAATGGAGAAAGCTGGCCTGAGCGCAGTTCTGCCTTGCTTTTGATCCTATCAGTATATACACATGCCTCAACGACACACTTAAGAGAACGTTCTCTCTGCATGCTGTTTTGGGAAATGCATGTTACATCTTCAGGCCCTTTACAGTTCTTAATTTTAAATAATTAAATGTTTCCTTTTCATTTCCCCTCAGGTCATCTGGTGTCCAACAAGATGAACCACTTCTCTTCAAGTCTCTGCCTTGTCCTGGTGTCTGATGTTGATTTAATCCACACTCTCCTGTTGTGTACAAAATTATGGATTTAATAAAGAAATATCTATTGATTCTGCTTTCTCAATGGTAAGGTTGATTTACTGGCATGTAACCCATTCATTCAAAGGTCTTAATGTTCAATTTCCAAACAAACTTTTGTTCAATTAAATCCATTATAGGCTTTTTTCAGACCACTGACATACACAACGCACTGATAACCTTATGGTTTACATTAACATATGGCAGACCCAAACATTTAACTTATCTAGTAGTATGTACTTTGATGCACCTCAGAACACTGCTGGGGTGAAACTGATAAGATAGTACAAGAAAGTTGAGGACAACGGGATCAATTCCAACAATGGGTTTGGTCAGTGTTCACTTTGATTCGATGCAGAGGGGTCCTGTTATTCTGTCAGGTTTTGCACTAGCTCTCAAACCCTTCTCTCGGTAGGGTGTTCAGCGGGTAGCTTCGCCCACGGCTGGCTGTTACACGTCAGTCATTGCTTATGGATCGGTTTTCGAAAGATATGGCCCTTACCTCGCATTTTAGCAAACTAATTTTCCAAATAAAACACTACATACTATAACATTAGCTAGCAGACTTGCACAGATCCATATGCTGTGTGCTTCCTCCCAGTTAACATTACACATGCTAGATTGCTAAATGGCACTGGTGGTCATCTTCCTGTGATATGGCTGTGTGGAAACACTAACCCTAAAGGTGTTTATTTAACCATTTTGCTTTTTCAAAATGATTTCACGCTGATATGAATGATAACATGCGTTCCATATTTCCAAAACCTTACTGCAAGCGATGCGACATTAAGAGCCCCGACGATAGCCCTTAACAAAAGGCCCCCGGGAAGAAGTTTCCATCAATAGCTGCTAGCCTCAAGGTAGTCTTGCACTCTGTTAGGTGGCCCCTTTTTGTTGAATATTGCACTGATCTGACAATTTGATAATGACATTGATAACTGATTGGCTTCTTTTAAGGCAGTTACGAAACAAGTTATTTTCTCAGGAAGGCCAAGTCTGAATATTTTGTCTGTTACCACTGAACCTGAATGACCCTAGAAAGATTTGGAAGGCTTAAGTATGTCTGGAAACAGTAATGTTAATGAATTACTGTTGTGTATTGAAGGACTGTTGCTGTATATGACAACTGAAATGTTTCAATGAGCACTTTGTATCAGCTGGTAGGCTGTTTGATTCAGTGTCCTCTCTCTGTACAACCCTGTGTGGATAAACCAGCGAGAGCTGGTCAAAAACGTTGAGCTTTTTGCCATTCTACGTGCAGGGGGTACATAAAGCCCTGAAATCCTTAGATCAGAGAGTCTGCAGGTCCTGATCTTCTTGATCCCTGCTTTTTAAATCTAGCAGCTGATTTCATAGCTGAACCACTTACAAATCTGTTCACTCTAACCCTGGAATATAATGAAATTCCAAAGATCTGGGAATCAGCATTTGTCCTACCACTTTTTAAAAGGGGGAGCTCTAACTCTTAAATAATTATAGGCAAATCTGTCACCCCTTTTGAATATTTGAAACCCTTGAGTGAGCAGCTAAAAGTTTTTATATACTATTTTTATCAATGTACCAGTCGGGCTTCAGGAAGAAGCATAGCACAATTTCTGCAGCCATGAAGGTTTTAAATCATATCACTGAAGCCCTTGACAAAAAATAGCACAGTATCACTTATTATTGATCTCTAAGGGTTTTGATAGTTGATCATGCTATACTGAGGCAGAGATTGTTGAGGGTAGGTCTTTTGGAGCATACAGTTGCACTGTAAAACGCTCCCTGAAACACTTCAGCAGGCAGGCCTTTCTAATCGACCTGGCCGGGGAATCCTGGAAGGATATTTATCTCATCCCGTCAGTAGAGGATGCCTGGATATTTAAAAAAAAAATGCCTTCCTAACCATCTTAAACATGCCCCATTCAAGAAATGTAGAACCAGGAACAGATATAACCCTTGGTTCTCCCCAGACCTGACTGCCCTTAACCAACACAAAAACATCCTATGGCGTTCTGCATTAGCATCGAACAGCCCCCGTGATATGCAGCTGTTCAGGGAAGCTAGAAACCATTATACACAGGCAGTTAGAAAAGCCAAGGCTAGCTTTTTCAAGCAGAAATGTTCTTCCTGCAACACTAACTCAAAAGTTCTGGGACACTAAAGTTCATGGAGAATAAGAACACCTCCTCCCAGCTGCCCACTGCACTGAAGATGGGAAACACTCACCACTGATAAATCCACCATAAATGAGAATTTCAATAAGCATTTTTCTACAGCTGGCCATGCTTTCCACCTGGCTACTCCTACCCCGGTCAACAGCACTGCACCCCCCACAGCAACTCGCCCAAGCCTTCCCCATTTCTCCTTCTCTCAAATCCGTTCAGCTGGTGTTCTGAAAGAGCTGCAAAATCTGGACCCCTACAAATCAGCCGGGCTAGACAATCTGGACCCTTTCTTAAATTATCTGCCAAAATTGTTGCCACCCCTATTACTAGCCTGTTCAACCTCTCTTTCGTGTTGTCTGAGATTCCCAAAGATTGGAAAGCAGCTGCGGTCATCCCCCTCTTCAAAGGGGGGGGCACTCTTGACCCAAACTGCTACAGACCTATATCTATCCTACCATGCCTTTCTAAGGTCTTCGAAAGCCAAGTCAACAAACAGATTACCGACCATTTCGAATCTCACCATACCTTCTCTGCTATGCAGTCTGGTTTCAGAGCTGGTCATGGGTGCACCTCAGCCACGCTCAAGGTCCTAAACGATATCTTAACCGCCATCGATAAGAAACATTACTGTGCAGCCGTATTCATTGATCTGGCCAAGGCTTTCGACTCTGTCAATCACCACATCCTCATCGGCAGACTCGACAGCCTTGGTTTCTCAAATGATTGTCTCGCCTGGTTCACCAACTACTTCTCTGATAGTTCAGTGTGTCAAATCGGAGGGTCTGCTGTCCGGACCTCTGGCAGTCTCTATGGGGGTGCCACAGGGATCAATTCTTGGACCGACTCTCTTCTCTGTATACATCAATGAGGTTGCTCTTGCTGCTGGTGAGTTTCTGATCCACCTCTACGCAGACGACACCATTCTGTATACTTCTGGCCCTTCTTTGGACACTGTAACAACCCTCCAGGCAAGCTTCAATGCCATACAACTCTCCTTCCGTGGCCTCCAATTGCTCTTAAATACAAGTAAAACCAAATGCATGCTCTTCAACCGATCGCTACCCGCACCTACCCGCCTGTCCAACATCACTACTCTGGACGGCTCAGACTTAGAATACGTGGACAACTACAAATACTTAGGTGTCTGGTTAGACTGTAAACTCTCCTTCCAGACTCACATCAAACATCTCCAATCCAAAGTTAAATCTAGAATTGGCTTCCTATTTTGCAACAAAGCATCCTCCACTCATGCTGCCAAACATTCCCTTGTAAAACTGACCAACCTACCAATCCTCGACTTTGGCGATGTCATTTACAAAATAGCCTCCAATACCCTACTCAACAAATTGGATGCAGTCTATCACAGTGCAATCCATTTTGTCACCAAAGCCCCATATACTACCCACCATTGCGACCTGTACGCTCTCGTTGGCTGGCCCTCGCTTCATACTCGTCGCCAAACCCACTAGCTCCATGTCATCTACAAGACCCTGCTCGGTAAAGTCCCCCCTTAGCTCGCTGGTCACAATAGCATCTCCCACCTGTAGCACACGCTCCAGCAGGTATATCTCTCTAGTCACCCCCAAAACCAATTCTTTCTTTGGCCGCCTCTCCTTACAGTTCTCTGCTGCCAATGACTGGAACGAACTACAAAAATCTCTGAAACTGGAAACACTTATCTCCCTCACTAGCTTTAAGCACCAACTGTCAGAGCAGCTCACAGATTACTGCACCTGTACATAGCCCACCTATAATTTAGCCCAAACAACTACCTCTTTCCCTACTGTATTTAATTTATTAATTTTGCTCCTTTGCACCCCATTATTTTTATTTCTACTTTGCACATTCTTCCATTGCAAATCTACCATTCCAGTGTTTTACTTGCTATATTGTATTTACTTTGCCACCATGGCCTTTTTTTGCCTTTACCTCCCTTATCTCACCTCATTTGCTCACATCGTATATAGACTTGTTTATACTGTATTATTGACTATATGTTTGTTTTACTCCATGAGTAACTGTCGTTGTATGTGTCGAACTGCTTTGCTTTATCTTGGCCAGGTCGCAATTGAAAATGAGAACTTGTTCTCAACTTGCCTACCTGGTTAAATAAAGGTGAAATAAAATAAAAATGGTTTGCTAACTGTCTGATAGTGCACTCAATTTGATGGGCTCATGTCTTTTAAATTGTCTGTAATGGTGTGCCACAGGGCTCTGTACTTGGTCCCCTCTTATTCACTATTTATATAAATTATTTAGACAAATGTGCAAAATGCACAACTTCACTTATGTTGATGATACTGTTATTTATTGTTGTGCCTCATCTCGCACATCTCGTGTTTTCTAAAGCAATAAATACATCTCTGAACCATAACCTATTACTACCTGTCAGGGCAATGAGATTGAGACTGTAACCTCAAATCTTGGAATTTTAATTGATGGCCTCTTAAATTGCATATTCAACAATTTACAAAAACTTTTAAATTGAAGTTGGGATTTTATTTTAGGTATAAGGCCCGTTTTTCTTTTGACGCCAGAAGGAGGCTCGTATTAGCTACATTTATGCCTTTACTAGACTATGGGGCTTTTTTATATATGAACGCTTCCACTCTGTGTTTGAGATCAATTGACACCCTTTACCATGGCGCATTGAGATATATTTTAAAACTGCAAAACCCTTACGCACCACTGCACGTTATATACCAGGGTTGGCTGGCCTTCCCTGGTCACTCGAAGGCGCAGTCACTGGTATACTTTTTTATTTACAAAGCCATTTTGGGTTTACTACCATTTTATTTGAGCATTTTTATTGTTCAGAAATGTGGTGGGTACTCTCTTCGTTCGCAGGACTTTATCCTGGTAACTGTTCCAAATGTCCGAACTGAGTTTGGTAAAAGGGCTTTTATGTACTCGGCGCCATCGGCTTGGAACGCCTTACAAAATACTTTTAAACTGGAAGAATTTGTCCCAATTGGTGTTTTTAAATCATCGATAAAGGATTGAGGCTTATTCTGACCTGTCAAATGTTTTTAATTTGCTACTTTATGATTTTGTTATACTCTTGTGAATTCTATGGTTTTTACAAGATTACTTGTAGTTTTTCATGTCTGTAATTGTGTGCTACTTTATGATTTTGTTATACTCTTGTGAATTCTATGGTTTTTACAAGATTACTTGTAGTTTTTCATGTCTGTAATTGTGTGCTGACGCTCTTGAAAAAGAGATTGCAAATATCAATGAGCCCTTCCTGGTTAAATAAAAATACGATTACCAGAAAGGTTTGTTACCTGTTTGCTACCACTGAAGTTCTCCCACCTTGTGGTTTCTGATGTCATGGGGTAGTGATGAAGGAAGGACGGTGAAAGTAGTCCAAGGCTTCTGTTGACAGGAAGCGGAAGTGGTCCTTAGACTAGCTAGCAGGAGTAAAAGACAGCAGCGATAAGACATCCTTTCGTGGATAGTTGGAAATACAGTCAACATGCCTGTTTTAGCGTATAAAGCGTGAACATTCCCACCAACATGAACAACATTATGGAGGAACAGGAGAGGGATACTCTTCTTGCTGCAGTCCCCGAGTCCCAAGTTTTGACGCCGGTAACTGTTCTGGCTAGCTCGCTAACCAATAACAACACGCAATCTGATATCTGGCAACTCTTGTTTTCAAATGACAGCCAACCTTGCTACCATTCTCTCAGCTTATAACTTTACTTGGCTTGTTATTTACGGTTTACTGCGAACGTTAGCTAGCTACGTTTGTGTAAGCTAACCATACTAGCTACAGATTGTACACCAGATAATGAGAACGTTATTTACATTTGTAATTTAGAAGACACTCTTAAACCTAATTGCTCTGGATAAGTGCCTTGCTCAAGGGCACACTGATATTTTCCACCTAGTCGGCTCGGGCATTCGAACCAGCGACCTTTTGTAACTAGCCCAACGCTCTTCTCAGCTTGGCAACTTGCCTCATCCAGCAACTTTTGGTTCACTAACAAATATTAAAAAGAGGATATGTTCAACTGTGTAGAATACACACCAATATCGTTATTTTCTTGTGTAATCTTAACTATTCCGTTAACCCTTTACACTCGTGGAAATATGCCTACATTGCACAGGAGGTTGGTGTAACCTTAATTGGGGAGGAAGGGCACATGGTAATGGCTGGAGCAGAATAGGTAGAAAGGTATCAACAACATCTAACATGGTTTCCATGTTTGCCATTCCATTCTGTCAATTCCAAGCATTATTAGCCATCTGCCCCTCAGCAGCCTCCAATATGGAAAGGGCTAAATTGAAATGTTTCTTACAGAAGAAATATGAAAATTATTTGCATAACTATGGTAGCAATTGAAACGGAAGAGTTTCACAAAGTTAAGGACACAACACGACTGAAGTCAAAACATTACACTGTTTGATTTTATGATATAACCAACGATTTTGGGTGTCCGTTACAGGACAGCCCCATACAAACCTCCGCCATAGATTTGAACTAACTTATTTGACTATACCTTTTTTTGTTGTCTCGATTTGGGCAAAGAAGTATCTTTTAAATATACATGACCAGTTACAGGTGGTTCATTTGAATTTAGAAAATGCTCAATGATTAAAATGTTTTTCTCCATGAAGTAATCCAACAATGTTTATGCCGCCATCTTGTCTATTTAAAATCTTCTCTCATTGAGCGACACTTTGGGAAGTGTCATGATGGCACTCACCTGTGTCGATCAATGTGAGAAGATTTTAAATAGACAAAATGCCGGCGTAAACATTGTTGGATTACTTCATGGAGCGAAACATTTATTTTAAAAAATTGAGCATTTTCTAAATTGGTGGCAAAATACTCAGCTCGTTATCTATTTGATTCAAATGAGAGGCTAATAGCAGGGCTAATTTGTAGTTGTTTAGCAGCGTTAGGGCAAGGCTGTTTTCCTGTAGTGGTCGTATAGGCACTATAGTATTGCCAGTGTAACAGTATAGCTTCCGTCCCTCTCATCGCCCCTACCTGGGCTTGAACCAGGAACACATCGACAACAGCCACCCTCAAAGCATCGTTACCCATCGCTCCACAAAAGCCGCAGGGCAAGGGGAACAACTACTTCAAGGTCTCAGAGCGAGTGACGTCACCGATTGAAACGCTATTAGCGCGCACCCCGCTAACTAGCTAGCCATGTCACATTGGTTACACCAGCCTAATCTCGGGAGTTGATAGGCTTGAAGTCATAAACAGCTCAATGCTTGAAGCATAGCGAAGAGCTGCTGGCAAACGCACGAAAGTGCTGTTTGAATGAATGCTTACGAGCCTGCCGCTGCCTACCACCGCTCAGTCAGACTGCTTTATCAGATATCAAATCAAAGACTTAATTATAACATAACACAGAAATACGAGCCTTAGGTCATTAATATGGTCAGATCCGGAAACTATCATTTAGAAAACAAAACGTTTATTCTTCCAGTGAAATACAGAACTGTTTGGTATTTTATCTAACTGGTGGCATCCCTAAGTCTAAATATTGCTGTTATATTGCACAACCTTTAATGTTATGTCATAATTATATACAATTCTGGCAAATTAATTACTGTCTTTGTTAGGAGGAAATGGTCTTCACACAGTTCGCAACGAGCCAGGCGGCAACAAACTGCTGCGTATACCCTGACTGCTTGCACGGAGCGCAAGAGAAGTGACATAATTATCTTAGTTAAAAGAAATTCATGTTAGCAGGCAATATTATCTAAATATGCAGGTTTAAAAAATATATACTTGTGTATTGATTTCAAAGAAAGGCATTGATGTTTATGGTTAGGTATACATTGGTGCAACGACAATGCTTTTTTCATGAATGCGCTTGTTAAATCATCACCTGTTTGGCGAAGTAGGCTGTGATTCGTGAGAAATTAACAGACACCGCATCGATTTATATGCAATGCAGGACAAGCTAGATAAACTAGCAACATCATCAACCATGTGTAGTTAACTAGTGATTATGTTAAGATTGATTTATAAGATAAGTTTAATGCTAGCTAGCAACTTACCTTGGCTTCTTGCTGCACTTGTGTAATAGGCAGTCAGCCTGCCACGCAGTCTCCTTGTGGAGTGCAATGTAATTGGCCACAATTGGTGTCCAAAAATGCCGATTACCGATTGTTATGAAAACTTGAAATCGGCCCTAATTAATCGGTTGACCTCTATTTCATACATTCTTGATTTTCACATGTTAAGGGTCCTGGCACTGGCAGCAGCTCAAGACCAAGGGCTACAGATGGGGGCATCAGACCTTTGGAGAAGAGGGGACCCTACATCATGTCCAAAGCCTCAGCCATTCACATGAAACTGCGTAAGTGCATTCCTTGCCCTAGATTGACACAATTCCTGTTTATAGTCTTGTGATGTTTCAGTGTTGTCATAGCCTATGTTTCTATTTAAAGTGTTGTTCTTCTGCATGTGACTGAATCCTGGCTTTAGAGAAACACCGGGAAATGGCCCGCAAAGCAATGAAGAAAAATGGCCTTACCTCAGGGGGTCCAGTGATGCAACAGCCCAGGCAAGGAGGAAAGAGGTAAGAGGAGGGAGAAGTATGTTTATATGCGTGCATGCAAGCATAATGGAATTTGAGGTATTCGAGCTGTTACAATTGAAGTTTTTCTTGTTCCTCTTGTAGAAGTGTGAAGTTCAACAAAGGTTATGCCGCTTTGACTCAGCACGCTGAAGATACACTGGTAGCATTGGAATCAGACAGGTAAAGGACTATACACATGGCACCGAATGTTGATCTGCCAATCGTTCGGCGTGCTGCATTTAAAGGACCACACGCTGGTGGATGTCTGACAGTGTGCAAATTATGGCTGGCCCTCAGTTCAGAGGTGCTAAGTACTCTCTCCGGCAAACACTATTGGCAAGGCACGACTGACTGTAGACAATCTCTAAAGAGCCCTATGTTTATTTAGGATATTTTTTATTTAACCTTTATTTAACTGGGCAAGTCAGAACAAATTCTTATTTACATTGACGGCCAAACCCAGACGATGCTGGGCCAATTGTGCGCCGCCCTATGGGACTCCCAATCACGGCCGGTTGTGATACAGCCTGGAATCAAACCATGGTCTGTAACCAGGGCCTCTAGCACTCAATCGTAAATTACTTTTTAATTGGCACACTGTCCAAATCCTCGATCGGATTGAATCCCAGCCTAAGAGTTTTCCTAATGACATCTTGTCTTGACCTTGCAGTGATGATGAGCTAGATGTTGAGCAGTATTCCTCAGGATACTCTTCAGCTGAGGTGAGTGTGTCCAGTGTATACTATACTCAGACCATGCTTCTACATAGAAAGGCTCATTTGTTGGGCAGCAGTGTTCTCTATCAGGAGCAGGGTTCAGTTTCCATTTAAAATAGTTGTTCCTTTATAGTCAACTACAAATGTATTCATATTTAAACAAGATTCAATGCAAGTATACACCATTATTGCTTAAATAGGCTGTGTAATAAAACATTAAAGAAATATCCAGCCTATCCACCTGTTTCTTACACCTCCTGTCCGCATACCTTTTTGAATTGTCATTCCACGGCTGACTTGTTGACCTCTGTGCAGGTGCACCCAGACCTGAGCAGGCAGCTGCTGAAGGATGGATACCGGCTGGATGAGATCCCTGACGACGAGGACCTGGACCTTATTCCCCCTAAAGCCATGGGTTCCTCAGCCTGCTGCTGCGCTGAGGACCCGTCGTGCTCCGTGCAGTGAGGAGGGCACTTAGTGCTGTGACCTGGCTGACCCTGCAGCTCTGTGTTTAAAGACTGGACCTCTGTTACCCTGACCTTAGCCACTGTTTAAGTCGAGCAAGGCCTCCCGTTACCCAAACCCTACCACTGTCTAAGCATGGAACCCCCCTAACACTTTAAATGGCTAGCCACTGTTTTTGCAGTGCTCTCTACACCCTAACTAACCCTAAGCATGGACTGAAGTCATCCAAAGTCTTAGCCACTGTCCAAGCAGAGCTCTCTGTCACCCCAAAGGTTGACCTCTGTGTTATTTTGGAACTAGATTAAATGCTAACCACGTTGCATCCCCTCTCAATAGACAGGTGCAGGGTGATTAATCTCTAGACATGCACTGCACTCATTCACCTGATGGAGAAGGTCTTGTTGTCCTCTTTGGCATATCACTCCCAGGTCTATTTAAACATAGAACATTGATATGCAAGGTAATATGCATACAGCAAATGTCCTAGAGCGTTTTGAAGGCTAAAGCTTTTTCTGCAAGCTTGTCTTGCTCCAATTCACTTTTTTTCAAAGTAAGCCCTTTGAAAACAAACCTGAACATTCCATAACTATAGCTTCATTGAGTTGGAATTTTTAATCCATCTTCCTAAAATTCCCTGTTTCTGTTGTAAATCCCTGGTATTAATCTTGGGTCTAACCTCAGACCCTTAGGTGTATTTGACACTACATGGTTTACTTGTATATGAATTAATGCTTTAAAAGACTTACTCTTATGTCAGGCTGCCTTCTAATGCTTTGTCCAAAAAAAGTTATGTAAAAGGGTTACAAAATGGCACTGTTTACTGTAATGTTACAGCAATGAGAACTCTGGTCAATCTTGTCCTGCGTGTTCGATGTAACATTACAGCCCATGGTGTCACTGAGGTTAACCACTACCTCCTGACAATGCTGTACACAACAACCCCCTTGATCCTCTCTGTCTACTACGTATAGTAGTTACTAGATACTCAGAGGGACATGCATATGATATCAGAAGGCGATCTAAACAGACAAGTCACCTACCTGTTACATTTTGATCATTCTCTCTCTCTCGCATGTCACTCAGCAAATTGTACATTTTCCCACCCTAATGTTAGTGTTTTGGTATCTTCTGGTTTTAAAAGAAAGCAGTACATTGTGAGTACACTAAACATTTTGAAGAATTCTGTCTGTGTTGTCAAGCACTAGAATGGGTGATTCTCATCACTCAAGCCCTTACATGTGTGGCTAAAGATAATTGTGTTTGCTAGTTGCTGTTTATCAATGCAGACCTAATGTGGAAGTGTGTGTTGGTCTGGCTGGGTTTACACAAGCAACCCAATTCTGATATTTTTCACTAATTGGTCTTTGACCAATCACATCAGCTTTGAAAAAGAGCTGACGTGGAGAGATCTGGCATGATTGGTCAAAAGACCAATTTAGTAGAAAGAATATCAGAATTGGGCTGCCTGTTTAAACGCAGCCATTGAGTGCTTGACCTGTGTCAGGAGAAAGATAAATATTGGACTCATCACCATCAGGTGCAGTCAGTAGCCAGTACACTGCACTTGCCTGTACTATGCAACTAATGGGACAATCTGCTTCTGTATCCTAGTTAAAACAATATACCAAGTGTTACTGAGTGCATTAACTTGAAATATTATTATGTAAACGGAACACTTTTTATTTGATTATAAATATTGTTTTTGCTATATTCAATATAATTAATTAATATACACATGTCCTTTTGTAATTTTCTTCTGGTTTGCTGGAGGGGATGTTACACCATTGAAAGTTATTCTCGCAGAATTCAGAGAGCTACCAATCTAGTCCCTGCCAAATATTTGTTATGTAGAAGAGTTTGGATGTACAGCATTGAGGAAGCTGAATATGTTTATGTTGAGTATTCTGGTATGTTACGGGGCGGCAGGTAGCCTAGTGGTTAGAGCGTTGTACTAGTAACCGAAAGTTTGCAAGATCGAATCCCTGAGCTGACAAGGTAAACATAATGTCGTTCTGCCCCGGAACAAGGCAGTAAAAATAAGAATTTGTTCTTAATTGACTTGCCTAGTTTAAAAAAAAAAGGTACATATTGGAAAGACAACTTGATAAAGCAGGTTGGTTGGATTAGATCAGGGGTGTCAAAACTGGTCTGCTGGTTTATCCTTTCAAGTAAGACCTAGACAACCAGGTAAGGGGAGTTCTTTACTAAATCATTCCATAATCAAGTACACGGGAGGAGCGAAAACCTACAGCCAGTCGACGCTCTGTGGAATAAATAGATCGTTAACTGAACGTGAAGAACAGACAGTGGGGCCATAGTACCAGACCAGTGCATTACCATCCACATCCATTTTGGGGCAGAATTGAGTTGTCAAAATATTATATAATGGCGAGGGAAGTAGCCAATTGACTATCATTACTGGCGTTACGGTACATGCACCACTTGAGTATATAGACTATTTTATAGCTCACTACTCATCAGACTCATTTTTATCTGGGATTATAAATTGCAGTAAATAATTTTAATTTTGCATTATCATTGTTTGCCAAAAATGTAGGGCAGGCTAATTATTCAACAGGCAAGTTATCCACATGTTAAATGTAATTGTACTGAGGGAAAAAGCCTGTCAGCATAACGGCGACACGCGATCTATTATGTACTATTTAATAGGCTCTAGTTTGTATGGACTGTGACAAGTGTTGCCATTCTCATAAGATTGCCATTCTCATGAGATTTGCATACGCATAGTAGCTATTCAGCCAACGCTGCGCTGGAACTCTGGAACTTGTTGCTGTCACTGGGCGGGCCCTAATGATGTTGTACGCCAAGACGGGGGGTGTAATTCAAGTGAAGGAAAATCGAGTCAAGGGAGTTACCTCAACGGCAAGCTTTCGAGATATGAGATCGGGCCATATTTAATGTCTGTCTTTCTCTAAATTAAAAAAAAGAAGTGGAGAAAGATACAATTGAGAGTTACACAGCCAACATTCCGCCTATCAGCTGGTGGACAAATGTGACCCCCCCCCGTGCATGCACAAATTCTCTGTGTTTACAAGTGATTGAAACCGTGCCAGCGAAGAGGGAAAAAGATAACCAAGGAGGGATGGTGGACAATTCCGGTAGCAGCAAGGCACAAATGGTGAGTTGTTTCCCACTGTTTGGCGCTGTGCCCTGGCTAGGTCTCGGTTGTGTCATAGGAGCGAGGTAGCGAACATTTTATTTGCAGAGCAATGTAGGCTAAAAGCACGAGGCTATCAAATGGAACACTTTTTCCCTTATTGAAATCCTTATTACTGTTTGGTTTTGATAGTTTAGCGTACGTCATTGCCAATTTCCTGTTTTAATTACAGTTGTAAATCCGACTATTTATAATGTATCGTGAAAAACCCAATAAAATAGATCAAATATTTTTATGCACTGTATCTGCGCCCCTGATATATAATTTAGATACATATATTTTTTTTCTATGTGCGTAGCCGACAAACTAGTCAGATATTATACTATACGCTGTTTACTCATTCATGTACGTTTTCTGGAGCCTCGCCATATACACCCTGAAAGCTAATTTTGACGTACTGCGCGAATAGGAAAGAAGAGGCTGTAGGCCTATGTGTTTTGGATAAAAACGTATATTCGAACTTTAACCATATCAATCATCTCATTTTGAATGTAGTATACATCTGGGTTGGTTCTTGTTTCGGATTGAAGCTAAATTGTACATTTTTTTTGATGAGAAACAACTTTTCGAGGCAACGTTCCACAATTGTTTTCTAAGTTGTTATATTGTTACAGATGTTTCTGTCAAAATCGTATTCGGTTTATATTGTTCTGGCTCATTCTTAAAGTGATGCATATCTATTTCAATTGATTGTTATGCGTGAACTCGGATTCTTTTTTTGACATAAGAAGCATAAATGTAATATGCTGTAGATCTATCTACAGGACGAAACGTGGTCTTGTAACTTCTGTATTATGTGCAGCTGTGTTGAACAGTGTGTAATTTGTATGTCGCTACACTTCTGTACAAATGTGTCCTGCATTTTACTACTTTGCTTTTAAATACAATCACGTGTAGCACCAGCTATTGCATACCATACAATATCTTCTGTGCAGTCAACTTTTTTGTTTATCGACAGTATTTTGCCTATCTTCTCCCCCTTTCTCAATACCAATTAGCCTTTCCCTCATTTATTGTGCTCATGTTGAAACTTACCCATATTATCCTCATGAAGTGGATGGTTTGTTGTAGCCTACTGTACTAAGTCTGGCGGTGACTTAACTCAAATCCTGACAGATAGGACTTTAAATTTTTATTTTTTTTAAATAGTCTACTTTGTGTTATGCATGTTTTTATTAGAACCAGGAAGCCAGACATCCAGTGGTAATTTGAGTTGTTGGTTTATGGTTGACTATTGATGTCTTTCTCACTTCCTCTCCCAGCCCAGCATGTCACAGGAGAGTGGTCTGGGGGGTGTCTATCCTCAGGCAGGCACGGCAGGAGGAATGAAGCTGGAGGCTGTCATGGAGCAGCTGCAGCGCCAGCAGCAGGCCAGGCTGGAGATGGAGCGCAAGGAGAGGCGGCTCCGCGAGGCCCACATCATGTACGCCCAACAGGTAGCAGCGCAGCAGGCTATCCTAGCCGCGGCTAGGGCCTCTGGAGCTGGCTTCATGGGCAAGGCCCTGGTTGGAGGTGGTTCAGGGATACCCAGAGGAGGCCCACTGTCCCGGGTCTCTAACCAGAGCAGTGTGGACTCAGAGAGGGAGGACGAGGAGGACAGAGGCCGGGATTCAGGGGATGACGACGATGAGGAGATGATGGATGGAGATGAGGGGAGCGAGGAGGAAGAAGGAGGGGCTAGTGGTCTTGAGTACCTCCGCAAGCAGACACTGGCTCTTCAACAGGGTGCCTCCCACCTCCCAGCGAATCCATTTGGTAGTTACTCTACCGCGGGCCCCCAGAATGCCCCATTGCCACCTGTTAGGGTGAAGCAGGAGCCTGACGAGAGCCGTTCTCCTGCAGGGCCCCATTCTGCCTCCTCCCCCAACGGGCAGGCCGACTGGAATAGCTTTGATGATCAATTAAAACAGGTAAGGCCACCTTGGCTTACCGCCAATCTACTGTCCTTATTAATAATGTATGTCAGTTCTCCTTTCTTAGCTATATTCCAAATCCTATCCCCTGTTGAATTTTATGTCTGCCCTTGACATGAAAGAGTAGAGTTGTCCACATGAAGAAATATTGCCACATCTCTCTGAATATTTATCCTCAGCAGCTAATCTGGCATCAAAGTCGTACTATCTCTTCCCCAAACACAGTGAGTCAACACAAAGCTGTGTAATGAAAACACAAATGTCCCCTTAGTAAGTAAGCGTCATATAGGGGGAAAGCCTTTCGCTATTTTCAAGTCTCCTGTTGTGTGTTTTGTCTGATTGTCCCGCCTGCCCCTGCTGTGAGTGGGTGGGTTAATCTGAGCTTCGACACAGACCTCTCAGCCAGTATCTTTGTGAGACACTTACAATCACTGGGGAGGGCTGAGCTGCTCTTTGGCTTTTGTTGCCAAAAATCCTAGAAGTGTGAACTGGCACAGGGCCAGGCACGTGTGTGTCGCTCGCTCTCACTCACTCTGCGCTCAGTGATTTCTCTCTTGTGCTCTCCTGGCAGACGTGCAGCACACGGGTTGGGAAGGTAGAGGTATCCTACAGCACAGTAGTGGTGCTACTCATCTGAAGGGTTTCAGCACTGTGCCAAGTATACTTTTTAATTGAAGGTAAATATTTCCTCACCGCTGTGTTACAGCGTGACAGAATGCAGAGTGGAATCCAAGCTATCCTTCATGGTTGAGTCAGCACTAGGGAAGTAGCATGTGTTGTGTAACAGCCCACCAGTGGTTGATATAAAAAGCCATGTTGCAGTGGAGTTGACAGATGTAGGAGGCAGAAAAGATCTGTTGCTGTGACTGAGCATTGCATTGCGTGTGCTGCACTCATTTTCCCAAGGATGTCATTACTGTCTATTTAAAGGGGAAATGACTTTGGGACTGTCACTCCCGTCTATTTCCAAATTTAGCTCCAGAAGGGCGATGATGGAAGGGGAAGTAAATAAATGACAACAGAATGAGCCCTGGATTAGAGGCAGGCAGGCAGCAGCAGTGATATGGTTAGAGTAGGCGACAGTTATCACAGAGAATAGTCAGACAGGAGAGAGGGTGGAGTAGACTTCTAGCTACCACTACCAGATCACAGTGGAAACGACCTGAATGAAATGAAGTTTGACCACATTGTTGTGTGACTGTGAACAATAACTGCGTCATTGGTTGGCGACATGTCGACCACCTCGAACCTGTCTCTGTTTTGGCCAGCTGTCAGACAGCCACCAGTGATCAGAGCAGGAGAGGTGTCACAGAGCCCTGGCCTGGCTATCTGTGGTGTGGTTCTTTTATTTGGAGAGGGGTTGAGCCTGGGGGGTTGGGGAGACATTGTCAAATGAGAAGTAGTCTGTGCTTTTTTTCTTCTTTTTTTCCCCCTCTTTTGTCTTTCCTGTCTTTGATGGCTCATCTCTTGTGGCAGTCTCAGGTTGCACTGTTGAAGGGGGACAGTGGAGGCAGGGTGACTTTTTTTGATGGTATTGTCTTCAAGAGGCTGGAGAAAACCTCAACAAATACGATTCTCTGGAGGGAGGGTTGATAATATTTTCAAAAGCAATGGCACCATAACCTTAGTGTCACTAGTTAGAAGCAGACTATTATATACATTTATATTAAGGCGGTTATAAAAACCAAATGGAACAACCTACCACTGATTTTGATATTATGCATTATTCTATTAGCCTAAAAGGGTAAAGGGGGATACCTAGTCAGTTGTACAACAGAAAGTCCTCTGACAGCTCCTCTCCCAACTCCAGTCCTCCAGTACCCCCATCAGCACACATTTTTGTTGTAGCCCTGGACAAGCACTTTGTGGTTCAACTTGTCAACTAATCATCAAGCCCTCAATGAGTTGAATCAGGTGAGTTTGTCTGGGGCTACAACAAAACTGTGTGCCGTTGGGGGTAATGGAGTTGGGAAACACTGCTCTACGACAGCCCTCTGTGTGTCAAAGGAGCGTGGTGTAAATATCGGGGGGGGGGGGGGGGGGTGGAGAGTTTGTGTTTTCTGTCATTGATGCAACTGTCATGACCTCGGCCCTGCCCTAAAGAGCAGAGTAAATAATTGTCAAACAAGGGGATGGACAAAGGCCTTGCATGGAGTGTTGGCCAGAGTGTTATTGTGCCTGGACAGGTGTGGTGTGTGTGTGTGTGTGTGTGTGTGTGTGTAATCTCCCAGTGATTAATAGAGTAATAATCATGCCTGTGGAACGTGCCCTGGGTGTGTGTGCTCCTGGCCCCCGATGGTGTCATGCAGTAATAGCTAATTGCCTAGCAGTTCCATACTGGAGGGGTTGAGCTGGGCATTGTCTAATGATAATACAGGTGGCAGTGGTAGACTGGAAGTGGTTTTGGTTTCGCTGGATTATCTATATTTCTTCATGTTTACGTCTTTTGATGTTCCTTCATTCTGGTGTCAAAGGAAACTTAACCAACAAAATGCAGAATAACCAGGGCTTCATTTGCATTGTAGTGATGACCGAGAAAGAGGAAGTCTGGGAGAGCTAAGGGTCTAAGGAGGGAGGATAAGCCTCTCTCTCATCATTAAACTCCAAGCCCTGCTGGTTTGTACTGCTGGCTGCGCATTAAGACATGTTTGTTGAATGCATGCTGTTGCATAATTTAACTGTCACCCCAACAACGCATCAGTCAGGAAATGGGGAGCTGGCTGCACAGCTGCAGCTGCCTGGAATGCGATCGATGGAGGTTGTGGGAGCTGCTTTTAGATCAGGGAGTGACTGTTAGGTCTCATTTATGGCTCATGGATTATGAATGAGGACATAAACTCAGCAAAAAAAGAAACGTCCTCTCACTGTCAACTGCATTTATTTTCAGCAAATTTAACATGTGTGAACATAAGATTCAACAACTGAGAGACAAACTGAACAAGTTGCAGAGACGTGTGACTAACAGAAATTGAATAATGTGTCCCTGAACAAAGGGGGGTCAAAATCAAAGTAACAGTCAGTATCTGGTGTGGCCACCAGCTGAATTAAGTACTGCAGTGCATCTCCTCATGGACTGCACCAGATTTCCCAGTTCTTGCTGTGAGATGTTACCCCACTCTTCCTCCAAGGCTCCTGCAAGTTCCCAGACATTTCTGGGGGGAATGGCCCTAGCCCTCACCCTCCGATCCAACAGTTCCCAGGCGTGCTCAATGAGATTGAGATCCGGGCTCTTCGCTGGCCATGGCAGAACACTGACATTCCTTTCTTTGCCGGAAATCACGCACAGAACGAGCAGTATGGCTGGTGGCATGGTCATGTCAGGATGAGCCTGCAGGAAGGGTACCACATGAGGGAGGAGGATGTCTTCCCTGGAACACACAGCGTTGAGATTGAGCTTGTTGTCATTTCAGGCAGTCTGATGATGCTGTGACACACCGCCCCAGACCATTGTGGACTCTCCACCTCAAAATCAATCCCACGCCAGAGTACAGGCCTCGGTGTAACGCTCATTCCTTCAATGATAAACGCAAATCTGACCATCACCCCTGGCGAGACAAAACCGCGACTCGTCAGTGAAGAGCACTTTTTTTTGCCCATGGGCGACATTGTTGCTGGTGATGTCTGGTGAGGACCTGCCTTACAACAGGCTTACATGCCCTCAGTCCAGCCTCTCTCAGCTGATTTCAGACAGTCTGAGCACTGATGGAGGGACTGTGCGTTCCTGGTGTAACACAGGCAGTTGTTGTTGCCATCCTTTACCTGTCTTGCAGGTGTGATGTTCGGATGTACCGATCCTGTGCAGGTGTTGTTACATGTGGTCTGCTACTGCAAGGACGATAAGCTGTCCGTCCTGTCTCACTGTCTTAGGAGTCTTCCAGTACGGACATTGCAATTTATTGCCCTGGCCACATCTGCAGTCCTCATGCCTCCTTGCAGCATGCCTAAGGCACATTCACTCAGATGAGCAGGGACACTGGGCAGTTTTCTTTTGATGTTTTTCAGAGTCTGTAGAAAGGCCTCTTTAGTGTCCTAAGTTTTCATAACTGTGACCTTAATTGTCTACTGTCTGTAAGCTGTTAGTGTCTTAACGACCGTTCCACAGGTGCATGTTCATTAATTGTTTATGGTTCATTGAACAAACATGGGGAATAGTGTTGAAACCCTTTACAATGAAGACCTGTGAAGTTATTTGGATTTTTACGAATTATCTTTGAAAGACAGGGTACTGAAAAAGGGACGTTTCTTCTATTTTTTTTTTGCTGAGTTTATTTAGCAGATGTATTCCACCATACATTTTGACAATGGCATTTGGAACAAATGCAGCCTGATGCATCTGCACAGAAGACTGCTGTGAAGGCCACTGAAAATGTGTGAGAAATGGTTTCTTTGCACGGTGACATGGCTTTAGTTCTCAGCGATGGAGGCTGTGGTTGGAATCATGGGGCCTTTCGCCCTCCTCGCCTAGTCTGTGGTATAGTAAGGGTGTACACCGTCAGTATGACCTGGTTATAGGCTTCACAATGTTGCCTTGTTTGTCTTCACTTTCCAATGTCACTTACCACCTGTTGATTTTCCAATGTTGTATACTTACCTTGTTCAGTTTGAACTCTCCCCTCTCCTTTGTTTAGCAAACCAACATCCTGTTTGTGTTCTCCTATCCCTTTGGCAATGTCATTAAGGCGTTCCGGATGGATGGCTACTGCTTGGGATCTGTAGCTATTACAAGCCAGATTCTTGCCATGTTTAGTTCAGTTAACACATTCTGCCTTTAGTTTATTTTCTTACCTGCCACAGGCTAGATTTCTTCTCACAAGCCTTTTTTTTTCAATCAACAATCTCCTGGCCTAGATAATTATTCATATCTATTTAAGGAACCATTGTGCAACAACTATTTGTTGTACAGCTGAACGCATAAAAAAATAACATGAAAAGCTGTTCTCATTAATTCTACACAGGTTTTCTAATGGTTGTGTTTAAAGACTGGTTGAATAATTATAGCTTTGTCCTGTTTTTCATTTGGGGGTTGTAGAATGTTAGTGTACAGTCTTTTGTCCACTCAGATGGATGTCTCTTATGGACCTGGCAGTACAGGAACTCACTTTGAATTATTTTACTGATGTTCTACTGAGACTGAAACGTTGGTTACGTAAGATCCATAACTTTTTTTTGTGGACCATCAAGATTTCTTTTAAATTCATAATACAGGAACTAACAGAATAAAAACCGATGAAGATCACACGTCCTATGGTCTGGGCTTTCTTTATGTCCTAATGCGATTCATGTGATTGATAGGCTGAGCGCTAAGGGGCTCAGAGCCTCCATGATTCCAGCTTTATTTTTAGTTTGTGGTGGACAACTACCCCGTGAGCTGGAGCCAGCATTTATGATAACACAGTTTGAGAAGTTTATAATTATTTAAATTTAGGATATCCTAAATTTATGTTGCTCTTGTGTTAGGCTGATTTTTAGATGTGGCTTTAACAGTGTGTTTGAACTAACTGGCTTTGTATACATTTCTAATTTCATGCTTCAGGCAGTCCACATTAATGAATGATGTATGTTGATGTTTTTCTTATGTATTGTAATCCGTAGTCTTTATTTTCATAACCTGGGTTTCAGTGATGTATCATTTCTAACTCTTTAAACAGACTCGGGCGATGTGTTTATACATTTGCTTCAGATGGTGCGTTGCGTCTGTAGTAGGATTTTCTGTCTCTTTTTGTGGCTCAGTGCTTTGTGGGCCTTCGTTGTGCCTCATTAACACAGGGCCCCGGCTGGGTGGTTTGGGTGAAAGAGGCAACACGCGATTAGCACCGTCTCCACCATTCTAATAGCATTCTTTCCCTCAGAGTAGTCTGCCCTCAATGTAACTGTGTTTAGTTTGTCATGGTATAGAAACAAATACAGAACCTGTTTAAGGTGTCAGATATACAGAGATTTAGAATGGTGACTTGAGCCTGACTAATCTCGTGAGATGATCTAACTATGGGCTTATAGGAAGGCTCCTTTATGGGAGATCGCTTGCGCTATCCTGCCCCTAACAGTCAAGTGTGGAATATTCCACTAACCTAGAAGTAGAGAGATGATGGGGGAGATGTTGTGGAAGGAGGAGCGGGTGTGGAGGGGTGGGGTCAGGGGGATATTGGTCTGTCTCAACATTCCACTGCCCTACCCAAAGGAAACATTCCAGGCAGAATTAAAGAGTTAACTCTTCAAACAGTGAGAATTCCCAGCGGGGCTCCTACAAGAGGTTGGGGGTGGGGGAGCATGTCCGTGCTGTTCTTGGTGATCTTTTAATTCATTTCAGTCATTGTCACACGGGCTGTAAAAGAGAATGGGGAGTGCCGCTGGCCTGATGCAGGGAAAGACACATTATTTATCTGAGTCTCAAAGGGCACACCGGCTGCTGGGAGAGAACCCTCCTGGGGAGGCTGGTCTGGTCTGGGTGAACCCGCATGGCTCCTCCACTTCTCTGGCTGACTGACAGACAATGCTGTGCTAAAGATGTGCACCAGCTGACCTGACCAGAGCTTGAGCTCTGCTTTATTGTCATTGATGAGTCCACTATGCCAATCCAATGGTTGGTATTTTTTGTCTGAGTTTACAGGGAAGAAAGGAGCTGTTGTAGTTTAATTCCAAGATCAGTGTGCTTGATTGCAGCTCCAACACTATGGCCACATGAGGCCAAATGTTATTAAAGATGTGGTGTTTTCTGCCACTATATGTAATAATTTGGTGGGTGCTTACATTTGTCCTATTTTACACATGTACAAGAAGGGCTGACCATATGGCCTTACAACACATTGCCAAAAGTATGTGGACATGGGTTGAACATCTCATTCCAAAATAATGGGCATTAATATGGGAAGGCTTTCCACTAGATGTTGGAACATTGCTGTGGTGATTTGCTTCCATTCAGCCTTGAGCGTTAGTGAGGTCAGACACTGATGTTTGGCGATTAGGCCTGGCCCAAATGTGTTCGATGGGGTTTGAGGTCAGGGCTCTGTGCAGGCCAGTCAAGTTCTTCCACACCGATTTCACAAACCATTTCTGTGTGGACCTCACTTTGTTTACGGGGGCATTGTCATCCTGAAACAGGAAAGGGCTGCCACAAAGTTGGAAGCACAGAATCGTCTAGAATGTCGTTGTATGCTGTCGCATTAAGATTTCCCTTCACTGAAACTAAGTGGCAAAGCCTGAACCGTTATTCCTCCTCCACCAATATGTTACAGTTGGCACTATGCATTGGGGAAGGTAGCGTTTTTCTGGCATCCGCCAAATCCAGATTTGTCCGTCAAACTGCTAGATTGTGAAGCGTGATTCATCACTCTTGAACGCGTTTTCACTGCAGTCCAATGGCGGTGATCTTTACACCACTGCAGTTGATGCTTTGCATTGCACGTGGTGATTGTAAGGCTTGTGTGTGGCTGCTCGGACATGGACACCCATTTCATGAAGCTCCCGACTAGAGGTTGATCGATTTTAAAGTGCTGATGTGCATGAGGGTTGTTCCAAAACAGACGGTCCTTTGCATCGACTGCTGGATGAGCCATTTTTTTCAGGTGCATTGCAGACTTTTCTCTGAATGGGTGGTAAACTTTGTGCTCAGCATTGCAACTGATTTGAAATTGAGATCAGATGTAGTTGATGATTTAAGCAAGCCATACTCTTATTGTCATTATCAAGAACACACATTTCAAACATCACTGACAACGCTAGGGTGGCAGGTAGCCTAGTGGTTTGAGCGTTGGGCAACTAATCGAAAGGTCGCTAGTCCTTTGCTGTTGTTCTGGGATTGATTTGCACTTTTCGCACCAAAGTACGTTCATCTCTAGGAGACAGAACGCATCTCCTTCCTGAGCGGTATGACGACTGCGTGGTCCCATGGTGTTTATACTTGCGTGCTATTGTTTGTACAGATGAACGTGGTACCTTCAGGCATTTGGAAATTGCTCCCAAGGATGAACCAGACTTGTGGAGGTCTCCAATGTTTTGGCTGTCTTTTTGTTGTTGATTTTCTCATGATGGCAAGCAAAGACGCACTGAGTTTGAAGGTAGTCCTTGAAATATATCCATAGGTACACCTCCAATAGGCTAATTGACATCATTTGAGTCAATCAGAATATTCTAAAGCCATGACATTGTCTGGAATTTTCCAAGCTGTTTTAAAGGCACATTCAATTCAGTATATACCCACTGGAATTGTGATACAGTGAAATATTCTGTCGTAAACAATTGTTAGTAAAATTACTCGTGTAGATGTCCTAACTGACTTGCCAAAACTATAGTTTGTTAACAAGAAATTTGCGGAGTGGTTGAAAAACAAGTTTTAATGACTCCAACCTAAGTGTATGTAAACCTCTGACTTCGTGTGAATTTCTTTGGTGATTTAATTATCTTGATTACAATACATTTTTTCTCGAAATAAGCTTTGTTGAACAGTTAAAGATAAAAATACGCTGCATTTCAAACAGTCAGCTGTCTATTGAATTCACCGCTTGTGAAATTATACCTAGGCTTTCCACAACCATAAAATCCACTAATAATTTAAATATTGTTCATTTGAATTATGGACACACCCTTCTGTCCATCTCTGTTTGAACAGCATGCTAACCTGTCCACTTTGTTCATATGTTGAAGTCAAGTGGCCTACCTTATTTCTCAGAATGAGAACGAGTTGCCATATTGCACATTTATAAAACAGCTAGTATAACAGTCTTTGGCTGAAATGCTTCTAGCGGTACGTGGTAGTGCAATGCCACACGTGACAAACTGAGCATCACATTTCCAGAGTCAATGTTCATTGATGCAACCACAATATGAGGAGTTGAGACATGAAAAAGGGTATCATTTAGAAAGGTTTCCTTCTCCTTTATTACAGTAAAATAATGTCTCAATGTGTTTCGTTGTCCATGTGAGTGATTCTGTTGGACCAAACCTCAAATGCAAAGAAAGAGCAAGGTAAAACCGCTTGTCAGAGAAGAAGTGATCTCTCATATTTTTGTTAGTGTCAGGGGGAGGAGCTTGGTGCGTAGGTAAATGGAAAGACAACATGCGGACATAAACGCATTAACCTTTCTGGAATATGTGGGACGCTAGCGTCCCACCTGGCCAAAAGCCAGTGAAAATGCAGAGCGCCAAATTCAAATAGATTACTATAAAAATCAAACTTTCATGAAATCACACACATGTAAGATATCAAATTAAAGCTACACTTGTTGTGAATCAGCCAACATGTCAGATTTGAAAAGGCTTTTCGGCGAAAGCAAACGATGCTATTATCTGAGGAAAGCACCTCCGTAAACAAAGAGAGAAAAGCATATTTCAACCCTGCAGGCGCGTCACAAAACGCAGAAATAAAAATATAAATCATGCCTTACCTTTGACGAGCTTCTTTTGTTGGCACTCCAATATGTCCCATAAACATCACAAATGGTCCTTTTGTTCAATTAATTCTGTCAATATATATATCCAAAATGTCCATTTATTTGGCGCGTTCGATCCAGAAAAACACTGGTTCCAACTTGCGCAACGTGACTACAAAATATCTCAAAAGTTACTTGTAAACTTTGCCAAAACATTTCAAACTACTTTTGAGATGCAACTTAAGGTATTTTGTTAACGTAAATAATCAATAAAATTAGACGGGATGATCTGTGTTCAATACAGGAGGAAAACAAACTGTAGCTAGCTTTCTGGTCACGTGCCTCTATCTAACAGTACACTTGAAGTTACCCTCGTTTTGAACAGTGCTACTTCTTCATTACACAAAGGGAAAAACCTCAACCAATTTCTAAAGACTGGTGACATCCAGTGGAAGTGGTAGGAACTACAAGAACAAAAAAAATCTGAATATCCTCGGGGTTTCACCTGCTAAATAAGTTCTGTTATACTCACAGACATGATTCAAACAGTTTTAGAAACTTCAGTGTTTTCTATTCAAATCTACTAATAATATGCATATCTTATTTTCTGGGGATGAGTATCAGGCAGTTGAATTTGGGCATGCATTTCATCCGGACGTGAAAATACTGCCCCCTGTCACCAAGAAGTTTTTTTTTAAAGAACTAGATTCTTGTGATGGGTATTTGGAATATCGCGCAAAAACATACACTACCATTCAAAAGTTTGGACTCATTTAGAAATAACACAACGTGCCATTGGAACACAGGAGTGATGGTTGCTGATAATGGGCCTCTGTACGCCCATGTAGATATTCCATTAAAAGCAGCCGTTTCCAGCTACAATAGTCATTTACAACATTAACAATGTCTACACTGCATTTCTGATCAATTTGATGTTAATTAATAGACAAATGTGTTTTTCTTTCAAAAACAAGGACATTTCTTAGTGACCCCAAACTTTTGAACAATAGTATATGCATTTGTGAATTGGAAATGTGTTTTTTGCATATCCCAACTCTCCATGAGTCACCCTCAGAGTTGGTCATGGCCTGCTATTATCAACAGTGACCCCAGAGCAATTAGTGTTAAGTGCCTTGCTCACGGGCACATCTGTGGATTTTCACCTCTTCCGGGATTTGAACTAGTGACCTTTCGATTAGTTAGCCCAACGCTCAAACCACTAGGCTACCTGCCACCCTAGCCTTGTCAGTGATGTTTGAAATGTGTGTTCTTGATAATGACAATAAGAGTATGGCTTGCTTAAATCATCAACTACATCTGATCTCAATTTTGAATCAGTTGCAATGCTGAGCACAAAGTTTACCACCCATTCAGAGAAAAGTCTGCAATGCACCTGAAAGAAATGTCTCATCCAGCAGTCAATGCAAAGGACCGTCTGTTTTGGAACAACCCTCATGCACATCAGCACTGAGTGACACTGCCCTTCTCCATCAATTGAATTGTAAGGAAAACGTTCTCACATTTAACTGCAAAAGGCGCATGTCCTTTAGGGCCATCACACCTTCCCCCCCAAATCGACCCTGGTGGATTTGACTTCCTTGGCCCCTAATGGAAAGGGAGCTACTGATGGCTGGTGTAATCTGATCAGTTAGCACCACCACAAGCCCCCCTCCCACTCTCCCCTCTATTGCGCCCCCTCTTTTTTTTCTCTCTCTTTCTCTTCATCCTCAGCGACCATATCCTTCCCACTTTGACATATCTCAACACCTGCTCTTTAATGAAGCCCCCTACGCACAGACAGATGAGAGGAAATGGCCGAGTGAAACACAGGCCTCCACCATGACCTCCACCAGCTGCAGCCAGGGAGCAGAGCCACGCTGAGCTCCGATGTCACAGCAGAGCCTCGTCATTAAACTTAACATTTATATCTCCATCTGGAAATGAGTGAATTCTCACTAACATCACTGACTATTTAGTAACCATAGCCTGCCTTTAGAACAGACCGGAGTGGAGGGTGGTCCCGGTCTGAGTATAATCCTGGCTTGTCGACACCGGGCTGTGATCCCTATTGAAAGCAGAGTGCTGCTGCGGTGACGTGGAGGTGAGGAGTGAAAGGTGTTCCGCTATTGTTAGTGGCAGTCTTGGCCGTCTCCGAACCCTGGCGGTGCTTTGGCTCAGGTCCAGGCCAGTGGCAGGCGGGCCCTGAGGTGCTAAATGACCCGCTATGTCAGAGGCCCTGGGTAAACAACACCACAGCAGCTGACTGGAGCCTGGCACCCAGCCAGGCAGAGGAGCAGGAGGTGTGTAGGAGGGAGGCTTTCCTTTCACTGCTGCCTTTCTCTCCGCCTACCTCACCGCAGCCCACCCCCTGCACTAACGGCATGTGCAGAATGACCTGCCTGCCATCCTCCTGTGTAATGTACAGTACAGTACAGAACAGCAGTGTGTGGTCAGGTTGTTAAACTGCCAAGTCTTCACAATACAGGCCCCCATGTAATCGTCAGCACCAGTCTCTTGCAGAGGAGGGAAAGAGAGAATTGGCCACTCGTTTTAGTGGTTAAATGTAATATTTTACAGCATAACCAATGTCTTTTTTTGCTGTGCCAGCTGATGTTTTCACACATTCGTAAATCTGAGAATTTTCACCTCGTTGACTCGTGTTTCACCCTGTTTCTGAACTAAGAGAGGCTACATCTCTGTATTTATATATTTCAATATTGCTCTCTGTGCTGTTGTGAAGCAATGAAACTTTTATTTTAGAGACATTTCACTTGCAAATCAGGCACATGGATAGATTGGACTTGCAAAGGTCTTTCTTGAGGCTTGTCTTTCTGAGCTTATGTTTCTCAACTAAAATAACCCTACTCCCAGCTTTGAAATCATGCAAACTACTTTTGTCTGATGTCCATATCAGTCAGAATATGGTGAACAGTTCCTTGCTCTAGTGATTCAGATTACATTTTAAATGTGAGATATAGAAATGTGTGGTGATAGATTAGGATATCACTTGAGTAATAAAACCTGTGATTATTTTTTGCTGATCTAGTTAATAGACCATCACATTCTCATTAGAACTATGAACCATGTCAACTGGAGTCGATAATTTCAAAAGCTCTGTTGGTAAATGATTGGTATCAACATGTTAATTATTAACCTCAAGCCTTTGAATAGGAAGAGTTGGGACTGCATTGAATGGTAAAGATTATGTTCAGTATAAAATGGAGAATAATGTGGCATACCTGAAGGTATGGAAGGAGTAGGAAGATGAGAACATAAACTGAAGAAAAGAGCCTTTGCAAGTTTTGGATCCATGCAGTTTTCAGAAATCAGACATTTGCATGGATCTCAATGTTTTATTTTACTTTTATTTAACTAGGCAATTCAGTTAAGAACAAATTCTTATTTTCAACAACAGCCTAGGAACAGTGGGTTACCTGCCTTGTTCAGGGGCAGAACGATACATTTTTACCTTGTCAGCTCGGGGATTTGATCTTGCAACCCTTCAGTTACTAGTCCCAGCACTCTAACCACTAGGCTACCTGCTGTGAGGACTGTGGAGGCTGTTTTCTTTTCCCACTTGAATTAGCTTAGATTGGTCCACCATCTGGTCAAGTGTAAGACATCCAGTCAGACCTGCCTGACTCAGGTAAATGTGATTTAATCCTCCATGAACTATTAAACTAGAATGGCTAACGTGACTCCACAGCGCAGGGAGAGCAGTGACTACACTGGTCTGGAAAGGAGGAGAATTAACATGACACGAATGGAATTAAATGGAAAAGGCTTTGAAAATTAAAAAAACTTGCAGTATGTTTAGTGCACCATGGACATTTTAGAGATGCTTGTTTTTTGTGAGAACTTAGAGAAGTACAGGAATTTCACATTAATATGAAAAGCGTATACTAAAATATGAAAGTACATACATGACATGTAGTATCTCCATCTTACCTCAATTATTTTTATGTCCTCTGGAATTGACAAGACAAATGGCGAGTTCAACGGTGGGCCTGTCAGCCTTAATTCTCGCACAGCATCCAGACTAGTTTACGTGATGCTATTTTCCAAATATTTTTTTTTACAACTTTTTCTCAGGCCTCCATTAATTTAGTCACTCTAATTTTGGCCATCCTACAAGGGTAAAAATAACTTTTGAACAAATTATGATAGAGCTTCGTTTTGGACAATCCTCATAGAGGAGTATCTACAAAATGTAACTTTTTTTCTTTTCTCACATTTTACAAAAACACATTCATTTGAAGAACAATGCAGATGGAAAGTTTGGTAACAGAATGACAGCGCAAACAGAAAAAATGTTAATTCTATTACCAAACTGCGTCTGCGCTGCTGTTCTAAGTAAATGTGTTTTTGTAAAAGTGGAAATTGTTCAAATTAAAACTTTGCAATCATTGATTATTATTTGGCATGGATTTTAAAGTGGCCAAATCTTGAGTCTCGGCATCATTCTGTTACCAATGGAATTGCCCTAATGCAGAAAGATACAAATTGTCATTCTTTTCCCACAAATTAAATTTTGCAATTGTGTTTAGAAAGGTAAGTTTTTAATGTAATTTTTTTTGGGGGGGAAAGAACATTCTTAAACATCAACAGCACACTCTACACACTCATTCACACTGACACTCCAATGCTTCACAACAATGTAGAGAGACATAAAAATATATAAATAAAAAATAACACAAGGACTAAATACAGTGTAACAATAAAATTGTATTGGTCACATACACATGGTTAGCAGATGTTATTGCGAGTGTAGCGAAATGCTTATGCTTCTAGTTCTGACAGTGCAGCAATATCTAACAAGTAATCTTACAATTCCACAACTACCTAATACACACAAATCTAAGTAAAGTAATTGAATAAGAATATATACATATAAATGTATGGATGAGCAATGCCCGAGCGGCATAGGCAAGATGCAATAGATGGTTTAAAATACAGTGTATACATCTGGGATGAGGAGTGAAAAAGAAATAAACATCATTAATAAAGTGACTAGTGATCCATTTGTTAGTGGCCAATGATTTCAAGACTGTTTGTAGGCAGCAGCCTCTGTTAGTGATGGCTGTTTAACAGTCTGATGGCATTGAGAGAGAAGCTATTTTTCAGTCTCTCGGTCCCAGCTTTGATGCACTTGTACTGACCTTGCCTTCTGGATGGTAGTGGGGTGAACAGGCAGTGGCTCGGGTGGTTGTTGTCCTTGATGATCTTTTTGGCCTTCCTGTGATATCAGGTGCCGTAGGTGTCCTGGAGGGCAGGTAGTTTGCCCCCGGTGATGTGTTGTGCAGACCGCTACCAGCCTCTGGAGAGCCCTGCTGTAGTGGACGGCGCAGTTTCCGTACCAGGCGATGATGCAGCCCAATAGGATGCTCTCAATTGTGCATCTGTAGAAGTTAGTGAGGATTTTCAGTGATGAGCCAAATTTCTTAAGCCTCCTGAGGTTGAAGAGGTGCTATTGCACCTTCTTCACCACACTATCTGTGTGGATAGACCATTTCAGTTTGTATGTGATGTCTACGCCGAGAAACTTAACTTTCCACCTTCTCCACTGCTGTCCCGTTGATGTGGATAGGGGGGGTGCTCCCTCTGATGTTTCCGGAGGTCCACAATCATCTCCTTTGTTTTATTGACGTTGAGTGAGAGGTGGTTCTCCTGGCATCACACGCCGAGTGCCCTCACCTCCTCCCTATAGGCGGTCTCTTCGTCGTTGGTGATCAAGCCTACTACTGTTGTGTCATCTGCAAACTTGATGATCGAGTTGAAGGCGTGCATGGCCACTCAGTCATGGGTCAACGGCGTACAGGAGGAGGCTGAGCTTGCACCCTTGTGGGGCCCCAGTGTTGAGGGTCAGTGAAGTGTTGATGTTGTTTCCTACCTCCACCACCTGGGGAAGGCCCGTCAGGAAGTCCAGGACCCAATTGCACAGTGTGGGGTTGAGAGACCCAGGGCCTCAAGCTTAATGATGAGCTTGGAGGGTAGTATGGTGTTGAATGCTGAGCTATAGTCAATTAACAGCATTTTTACATAGGTATTCCTCTTGTCCAGATGGGATAGGGCAGTGTGGTGGCAATTGTAGCGTCTGTGGACCTATTTGGGCGGTATGCAAATTAACTGGGTCTAGGGTGACAGGTAAGGTGGAGGTGATATGATTCTTGACTCAACTCTCAAAGCACTTCATGATGACAGAAGTGAGTGCTTTGTGGCGATAGTCATTTGGTTACCTTTGCCTTCTTGGGTACAGGAACAATGGTGGCCATCTTGAAGCATTTAGATAGGGATAGAGATTTGAATATTTCCGTAAACACATCAGCCAGCTGGTCTGTGCATGCTCTGAGGACGCGGCTATGGATGCCGTCTGGGCCGGCAGCCTTGCGAGGGTTAACATGTTTAAATGTCTAACTACGCAGTCCTTGGAAGCGGGCCGCATGAGTGTCACTGTATTATCCTCAAAGTGGGCAAAGAAGGTGTTTAGTTTGTCTGTAAATAAGACGTAGGTGTCCGTGTCGTGCCAGTTTCTTTTTTTTTTTTTTGTAGTCCGTGATTGTCTGTGTAGAACCTGCCACATACATCTCGTGTCTGAGCCGTTGAATTGCGGCTCCAAGGCTGTAATTTAACCTCTTGCGACGAGCAATCCCGTATCCGTTATCCTATTTATAGCCTCAAGCTCATTACCATAACGCAACGTTAACTATTCATGAAAATCGCAAATGAAATGAAATATATTTGCTCTCAAGCTTAGCCTTTTGTTAACAACACTGTCATCTCAGATTTTCAAAATATGCTTTTGAACCATAGCTAAACAAGCATTTGTGTAAGAGTATTGATAGCTAGCATAGCATTAAGCCTAGCATTCAGCAGGCAACATTTTCACAAAAACAAGTAAAGCATTCAAATAAAATCATTTACCTTTGAAGAACTTCAGATGTTTTCAATGAGGAGACTCTCAGTTCGATAGCAAATGTTCAGTTTTACCAAAAAGATTATTTGTGTAGGACAAATCGCGCCGTTTTGTTCATCACGTTTGGGTAAGAAAAATAACCGAAAATTAAGTCATTACGACGCCAAACTTTTTTCCAAATTAACTCCATAATATCGACAGAAACATGGCAAACGTTGTTTAGAATCAATCCTCAAGGTGTTTTTCACATATCTATCAATGATAAATCATTTGTGGCAATTGACTTTCTCCTCTGAAGAAAATGGAAACGCGCATGGAGCTGGAGATTACGCAATAATTTTGACAGGACACCGGGCGGACACCTGGTAAAAGTAGTCTCTTCTGGTCAATCTTCCAATGATATGCCTACAAATACGTCACAATGCTGCAGACACCTTGGGGAAACGACAGAAAGTGCAGGCTCATTCCTGGCGCATTCACAGCCATATAAGGAGACATTGGAACACAGCGCATTCATAATCTGGACCATTTCCTGTATGAAATTTCATCTTGGTTTCGCCTGTAGCATTAGTTCACTCACAGATAATATCTTTGCAGTTTTGGAAACATCAGTGTTTTCTTTCCAAAGCTGTCAATTACATGCATAGTCGAGCATCTTTTCGTGACAAAATATCTTGTTTAAAACGGGAACGTTTTTTATCCAAAAATTAAAAGAGCGCCCCCTATCTCGAACTTAATAAAATGGGGAAAAAGTCAAGGGGTCTGAATAGTTTCCGAAGGCACTGTAGGTAGGGATAAAGTGGCTAGGCAACAGAATAGATAATACACGGTTCCAGCAGTGTATGTGATGAGTCAAGAGTTAATGTAAAAAGGTTCTATGCAGATAGTCCAGGTAGCTATTTGGTTAAATATTTAGCGATCATGGGGGTAGAAGCTGTTTTAGGGTCCTGTTGGTTCCAGACTTGGTGTATCGGTAGTGCTTGCCGTGCAATAGCAGAGTCAGCGGTCCATGACTTGGGTCTAGTGATGGACGATATATCGAATTCATTTGATTAATTAGAATGTATGTTTTAGCACTATTTTGCAAATGCCTGTATCGCAAGAATCACTTTTTTTTTAAACAAGCATTTGTCCCCTTGTTATCATGTTGTCTTTTGGTCTTGTCTCCTTCATTCCTTCTGCGGTTACTGTGCACTTTTCATTTACACATACACAAAGCTCCTCCGCCTGTCACTCACTATTTCGAAGATGAAAGATAACCTCTTCCTCTCTGACAAGCGGTTTCCACTCTGTATTTGCATGAGGTTTGGTCCAATAGAATCGCTCATGTGAACACTGAAACACATTAAGAAATTTATTTTACTCTAATCTTTTTAACGATACCTTTTCTTATGTCTCAACTCCTCAAATTGTGTGAAGAGCAGACTTCCAAAACGGAAGAATCAATGAATGCTCAGTTTCAGTTGTGTGCAGCATTGGGGTACCGCTAGCAGCATTTTAGCCAAAGACTGTTATACTAGCTGTTTTGTCTGTGTTTTTATAAATGAGCATAAAAAACAATTATACAAGGAATTGGCAACTTTTCTCATTCTGAGAAATAAGGTAGGCCACTTCAGTTCAACATCTGAACAAAGTGGACAGGCTAGCATGCTGTTCAAACAGTTAGAGATGACCTGAAGAGTATATCCAGAACAATTAATCTGTTCTATCTTTTGTTAGTTAGCAAATAGATACAAGTTGGCTAAACTTGAAATATTAAAATTAACTTGGCTACTCACTAGCATGTGGGTTTGTGCTTGAGAGATTGAGACCTAGCTGTGTTTAATTTTTTACAATGCCCGCTACCAGAATTGCTCATTATTAGGGAATGTGCTTTATGCATGTTTGTGGTTAAATTTGTTACAGAAATTGCATTTTTATAGACTGACTTTAAAGCCAGATTAGTGATTATTGCAAAAAAGCATGTTAAACTGTTTTGAGTAAATACATAATTGTAATTGTGTAAGTCTTATATTTATTTAGCCTATGCTATGTATAATTTCACAACCCCTGAATTTGTTAGATTATTTTTGACTGTTTTAAATGCAGTGTATTTTACCTTTTTAATTGTACAACAAAGCTTATTTCGAGAAAATATTTAAGAAATCAAGATCTATATTGCGAATCGCCCATAACGTTTTGAAAAAAAATCGATAAATTATTTTTTGTCATATTGCCCAGCCTTACTTGGGTGGCTGGGCCTTCCTCAGACACTGCCTGGTATAGAGGTCCTGGATGACAGAGAGCTCTCCTTGTCGTTGAATGCCAAGCAGTTGCCATACCAAGTGGTGATGCAGCCAGTCAAGATGCTCTCAATGGTGCAGCTGTATAACTTTATTGAGGACATGGGCCCTCAGATCTATGTCAAACAGTCGTGGTTGAACAGGAAGTATAGGAGGAGACTGAGCACGCACCCCTGAGGGGCCCCCGTGTTGAGGTCAGTGTGACGGATGTGTTGTTGCCTACCCTCACCACCTGGGGGTGGCCCGTCAGGAAGTCCAGGATCCAGTTGCAGAAGGTGTTCAGTACCAGGGTCCTCAGCTTATTGATTAACTTGGAGGGCGCCATAGTGTTGAATGCTGAGCTGTAGTCGTTGAACAGCATTCGCACATAGGTGTTCCTCTTGTCCAGGTGGGAGAGGCCAATGTGGAGTTCAATAGAGATTGCGTCATATGTGGATGTGTTGGGGCGGTGTGCAAATTGGAGTGGGTAGGGTGTACATAACACGCACACGCATTCATACTGACACACACACACACACACACACACACACACACACACACACACACACACACACACACTGGCATACAATCACAACATACGCTGCTGCTACTCTGTTTATCATATATCCTGATGCCTCTTCACCTTACCCCTATACATATCTACCTCTATCACTCCAGTATCCCTGCACATTGTAAATATGGTATTGGAACTAACCCTGAAACTGACTCTGTATATAGCTTACTTACTTTCTCGTGGACTTCTTGTTTTTGTTCTACTTTTTCATACTTATTTTTTTAATATTACTATTGATTGCTGCTTTGTTGGGAAAGCGCAAGCAAGAAAGTTATTTCACTGTGTATGTGACAATAAACATGAAACATAAAGGGCATGTACACATTAAATGCTTCATATTGGACCTAAATAAATCCTTGGAGGTATGTTTTTACATGCCACATAGTGACCTCTGTTACTCAGTGTTGTAACTCATTTTAAACCACAGGGTATTGGAAATATGACATTTCACTTGACATATGGACGGCTGTTTATTAAAGTAAATTAAAGTACATTTTTGTGAGACTTTAGCTTGATATAACACACTTCCCTTTGCATACTGTATTAGCCTGCCACATGAAGTGACTTTGTGAGAATGTACAATAGAACAATAGCAGCCAGAATAGTAGCTGGACTCCCCTCTGTTGCCTCCCTGGGGCCTGGAGATGAGCTCCAGATGCCGAGGCCAGGGTGGACGATCCAGGAGCCACGGGGCCGCAACTCCTCTCATCTCAACAGCGGCAGCGGGCCCACAGTGGAACACCAGCCTGGTCCTCTAGGGAGCCGACCAGCTTGTCAGAGGTGGAACACCCCCACACACTTAACACTAGCTGAGACAAAACCGATACCCGCAGCCACTGGAAATCAGTCCCTATCCATTTAGCCTTTGCCCCGTTCTGCTCTGCTCTGCAAAAGGGCTGTGTTTGAATTGGGAATATGACTAACGCCATCTGATACTTCAGGATGGGGAAAATTCTTCCTGTTAGCTGCTATGTGACGTTAGAAGTTAAGAAGGAAAGCCTCTGCTTAGAATGAGGCACTCTTTTTATTTTTTTATATCCCCACCAGACAAAGAAGTCATTTCACAGCAGGATTTGTGGCACTGGCCCCATTTCATATGTGATGTGGCTTAATAGCAGAAAGGCCTTTGTTTATTTCTGAATGTATTGAATTCCTTTGGCTCTACAGTATAATGAGAATGGCTATAAAAGCTGACCATGCTATGTGATGTCTACAGCTACCATTAGCACTGGGTTGAGGTGGATGAATGTGAGATATGCAACGTATTTTTAGCCCAAACTTTTAACCCAACAAAAAAGGCTAATGGCTCTTTTGACGTGCATAGAGCAGTGTTCGCTCTGAGCAGTCTTGACTTTAATGGCTTCAAATAAATGTAGTTTTATTGTACGTATAATGTACTTCAATTTTAGTCTTAAATTCTCCCACTTGTTTGTTCACTGGATCTACTTTAGCACTATCGTCTCTTCTCGCTCCCCCACCTCTGAGAGCACTTCAAATAAAATGGTCACTACACTTCAGAGAACAAAGCTAATAGCTCCAAATCCAATTATATTAAAGGGGGAACTGGGTCTCATGCAAATCTGCACATTCAGTAGTTAGATTGGAAAAGTCAACCCATTACAGTTCGGTTCTCAGATGTTCACTCCTAAAGCGCCATTGGTATGGTGCATGTTGAGCCACAGATGTGTTTTGATAAGTTTACTCTGGCTCTGAAAGGGGTCTTTGAACCAATGAGTGTGAACTTCTGGCCACGCCAGCCTGTAAACGTTGCATTTGCGTGAGGCGGGGAAAGGGGGCAGCGGGTGAGAGAGAGTGGGGGAGGGGATCTCTCTCTGCCTGAGGAATGTGGTGTCTAGGTGAAAGGGCTGGAGCTGAACAAATGCAGCCAGTTTATTTGACGAACCAGACTTACTGGTCGCCAGCAGAAGAAATGTTTACCCAGAATGTTGATACGCCCTGGCTTTCTCTAAGACCCTGTCTTTGTCCTCTGAGTTTCAAACCCTTACTTATGGTGACTTGGAGGGTCTGAAGAAGCCAAGCTGGACAAGGTTAAAAAGTTAGTTGGTCAGTCAGTGTCTGGTTTGTCCTCTCTGTCGTTCTCTTTGCTCTGTAATTGGAGTGATTTAATGGAGGGTGGTGGTCTGTCCTGAGGCCTACCTGCCTTTCACATGCCTCTTCTCTTTAGAGGTGCAAGACAAAGCGCAGGATGGGCAGGTAGCGACATGCTCCCCCCTCTGGACGTTTGGCCCCTTGTCCCTGGCTCCCCGCCGTTCTGTCTGCTGCTCCCCAAAGAAATACATCTCCCTCCAACATGACTGGACATCCAGAGGCAGGCAGGCTCTGATCTGATTCAGAACCCTGCTGCGTTTCATATAATGATGTATGAGCTTTTGAATGCATTGTGGTAGTTCTAAATGTGAACAGAGAGAATCCGGTCGTATGTGTGTGTGTGTGGAGGAATTTCACCATATGTTCCAGCGTTGGCAGTGAGATTTACTCCCTGTGAGCATGGAATTGTGATTAGTGAGAGCCTTTGTGCTAGTATAGCATATGGCCAGCTCACCATGAGATACTTTACAGCCCTATCCACTCAGCACCCCCTCCCCCACCACAGCAAGAGGCACTATAAATCATTATATGAGTCCCGCAGAGGGATAAAGCCCAATTATTTGATTTGGATTAAAGATGGCAGCCCCCTGCAATGCCTGTTTTTTTAAGCGTGCTGAGAGGGCAGTATCAATGTCGGACATAAGGAAGGGGATTTGCAGCTTTAGGGGACACCAAGGACAGTGACAACACAGTATGAGTTCAGTAACAAAGGAGGTGCTTGCTGTACATTTAATCTGGTTTAATCCATCACTTCCCAACCAGTAATTGAGTAATGTGCAAATAATTGAAGTTTTCTTAACGAAAAAAAATTATGGTACAATGAAGTTACATTATAGAAAGACTGGTAAACATTCTGACTAGCTGTAATTTAATTTTGGTCATTTAATTGTGTAGGCATTTGCTGTTTAATGTGAGACAAAACATAAGGAAAATTTAACCACTGCATGTTTATTTTAGCACATGGTTTTTGGACCTGAGAGAAAGAACCAGACATAATTATGGTGTATAGAGTTAACTGTATGGAAATGCTCATTTGCATGTTTCTTGTCATTTATCTCCAGCGTTTGGCTGGGTTCCAGAACTATCTCAGAAGCCTTGTGGTATGCTTAGCCCAGAGACAACCTTGAATATGATTAAATTACCCCCCCCCATGTCTGTTTTAGAGATTTGCCTCAATCTTCCAGTTTGACAGCTAGTCATTTTAGGGGAAAAGATTAGTAAGGGGAGTGTGATCTAGAGACGGCTGTGAGATGGTAACTGCTCTGCTCCCCCAATATTGTGAGGTCCCATTATTGTGTGTGGATTTACAGTGGAATGTGTGTATTTTAGCAAAGTCTGCCTGTCATTGGGGCGGCAGGGTAGCCTAGTGGTTAGATTGTTGAACTAGTGACCGAAAGGTTGCAAGTTCAATTCCCTGAGCTGACAAGGTAGAAATCTGTCATTCTGCCCCTGAAAAGGCAGTTAACCCACTGTTCCTAGGCCATAATTGAAAATAAGAAATTGTTCTTAACTGACTTGCCTAGTTAAATAAAGGTAAAATAAATAAAAATGGTTGCCTAGCTCAAGCTGGTAGTACAATGGCATTTCTCTAGCCATGATTTACAACCTACGGTTACAATAGTGATATTGTTTGTGTTTTTTGCAAAGGACTGTTGTGGCTCTTTGTTCCGGCTAGCTTGTAGGTGATTATGGGTTTTATTATTAATTCAGCCATATGGGGGACAGGAGTGTTTCCAATGGAAATTCCCAAGCCCCAGTCCCAAACCTGAAGCTCTTGCTCAAGGGGATTGGGTGAAGTCACACCAGAGTCTTAGCGATGATGATGATATTTTCCCCGATCTCAGTTACCCTGATCATAGCAGAAGTATGAGGAAGATGAGTATTGACCCGTGTGGTGAGATTGTGTCCGGGGGCGGTTGGGGAGTTCACCATGTTTGCACATCAAGAGCTATTGATCGGGCCTCTGTTCGATCGCTGGCCAGGCCCCGGTGGTGAGAACCAGGGCCTGTAGCATGAAGCTGTAGGAGGGGCTGTGGCAGCTAGGTGGAGGGGTTAGGGGGCTGCAGCAGCTCCGGCCTGCCTCCGGTTAAATACGGCTCTGATATGTCAGGGACACGCGTGCCTTCGTTGATTTAACCCTAGCCTAACTCCATACGAGCATAATGTAACTCTGGAAACCAGAACTGCAAGCCAGCCAGACACGCGTTTAAACCAGCCAATGAGAAAATGATCTTCCCTGCTCTCCACCCTGTCCCACAAGCATGTTCAGTGTTTATCTGCTAAGTTATCTACAACATGACAATGACCAAGTTCAGTAGGATGTTCTCTTGCAGTATGTGCTGCAGGTTGACCTGCTTTAGTGTGCTTGTGTAGTTTTGTGGTAGAGTGGATTTGCCCAGAGCCAAGGTTTCTCTTTTTCATGTATTTCCCATTGTAAGCACCACACTTCAGAGCCACACAATGGCACGTTTTGAACTAGCTCTTTCCGGGCCCCTCTGGAGAAATGAAGGAAAATCACAAAATGCTTTAATTGCAAACTAGCCTCTTCATCTAATATCAGCTGCTTATCAAATTGGAGAAGTGCTGTCAACATCCTGAGCAATCAATTCTGTCCCCTCCCCCCTTTAAAGCTGCCTAGCGCCTGCCATTAACCCCTCCTGTTCCAGCTCGCCTGGCTTCCTCCAACAAAATGGAGGCGTGACTCCAAACATTTTTTTTTAATGGCTGTTTTGTGTTGTTCCTCGGGTATGTGTAGACATTTAACTTGGAGGAGGGGTTGTACATGTGTGTGAGAGATGTTGATAGAAGCATATGTAAAGAATGTAAACACATTACACACTGCAATACACAACACTTATTTCCCGGAGATGTATTATCCAGCTACAGTCAAGTGCATTTCAAGTATTATGTTGATGTTTACTTCTCAAAATAAAACTTACTGCTTTTGTTTTGCCAGATATTGGCCTTTTTCCAAATGATTTGCATTTCTGGCATGGTTCCTCCATCTCAACATAAGTGTGGCTCTTTGAGCTGCTCATCAAGTGTCCTTTATATATACAGTGGGGAGAACAAGTATTTGATACACTGCCGATTTTGCAGGCTTTCCTACTTACAAAGCATGTAGAGGTCTGTAATTTTTATCATAGGTAACTTCAACTGTGAGAGACGGAATCTAAAACAAAAATCCAAGAAATCACATTGTATGATTTTTAAGTAATGAGTTAGCATTTTATTGCATGACAAAAGTATTTGATCACCTACCAACCAGTAAGAATTCTGTCTCTCACAGACCTGTTTAGTTTTTCTTTAAGAAGCCCTCCTGTTCTCCATTCATTACCTGTATTAACTGCACCTGTTTGAACGTGTTACCTGTATAAAAGACACACCTGTCCACACACTCAAACTGTTATGAACTTGAGTGAAGACCCAAACGCGGTTTTAACAGAAAACAGAGTTCTTTAATAAAAAACAGGAATGGCATAAATCCTCTTCCAACGTAGTCAATGGAACAAAAGAACGTAGTATAATGCAGGTTGCACCTGCCATGCAGACTCCGACAGGACAGGACAAGGTGGAAGCAAACGAGACGACAGCTTGCTTCTGGCATCAAAAAACACAAACAAGAATCAGACACTGAAAGTAGCAGGAACAGAGAAAGAAATAGAGACCTAATCAGAGGGGGAAGAGAGAACAGGTGGGGAAAGAGAGAATGAGCTAGTTAGGAGAAATGTAGAACAGCTGAGGGATGAGAGACAGAGAAGGTAACCTAAAAAGACCAGCAGAGAGAGAGAATGAAGAGAAAGGACAGGAACAGACATAACAAGACATGACAGTACCCCCCACTCACCGAGCGCCTCCTGGCGCACTCGAGGAGGAAACCTGGCGGCAACGGAGGAAATCATCGATCAGCGAACGGTCCAGCACGTCCCGAGAGGGAACCCAACTCCTCTCCTCAGGACCGTACCCCTCCCAATCCACTAGGTACTGATGACCACGGCCCCGAGGGCGCATGTCCAAAATCTTACGAACCCTGTAGATGGGTGCGCCCTCGACAAGGATGGGGGGAGGGACGAGCGGGGGCGCGAAGAACGGGCTTAACACAGGAGACATGGAAGACCGGGTGAACGCGACGAAGATAGCTGGAGAAGAAGTCGCACTGCGACAGGATTAATGACCTGGGAAATACGGAACGGACCAATGAACCGCGGGGCCAACTTGCGAGAAGCTGTCTTAAGGGGAAGGTTCTGAGTGGAGAGCCATACTCTCTGACCGCAACAATATCTAGGACTCTTGGTCCTACGCTTATTAGCGGCCCTCACAGTCTGCGCCCTATTACGGCAAAGTGCCGACCTGACCCCCCTTCCAGGTGCGCTCGCAACGCTGGACAAAAGCCTGAGCGGAGGGGACGCAGGACTCGGCGAGCTGAGATGAGAACAGCGGAGGCTGGTACCCGAGGCTACACTGAAAAGGGGATAGACCGGTAGCAGACGAGGGAAGCGAGTTGTGGGCGTACTCTGCCCAGGGAGCTGTTCTGACCAAGACGCAGGGTTACGAAAAGAAAGACTGCGTAAAATGCGACCAACAGTCTGATTGGCCCGTTCGGCTTGACCGTTAGACTGGGGATGAAAGCCGGACGAGAGACTGACGGAAGCCCCAATCAAACGGCAAAACTCCCTCCAAAATTGAGACGTGAACTGCGGGCCTCTGTCGGAAACGACGTCAGACGGAAGGCCATGAATTCGGAAAACATTCTCGATAATGATCTGAGCCGTCTCCTTAGCAGAAGGGAGTTTATCGAGAGGAATGAAATGAGCCGCCTTAGAGAATCTATCGACAACCGTAAGAATAACTGTCTTCCCGCTGATGAAGGCAGTCCGGTGATAAAATCTAAAGCGATGTGAGACCACGGTCGAGAGGGAATGGGAAGCGGTCTGAGACGGCCGGCAGGAGGAGAGTTCCCAGATTTAGTCTGCGCGCAGACCGAACAAGCGGCGACAAATCGACGCGCGTCACGTTCCCGAGTGGGCCACCAGAAACGCTGGCGAATGGAAGCGAAGCGTACCCGAACGCCGGGGTGGCCGGCTAACTTGGCAGAGTGGGCCCACTGAAGAACGGCCGGACGAGTAGGAACGGGAACGAACAGAAGGTTCCTAGGGCAAGCTCGCGGCGACGGAGTGTGAGCGAGTGCTTGCTTTACCTGCCTCTCAATTCCCCAGACAGTCAACCGACAACACGCCCCTCAGGGAGAATCCCATCGGGGTCGGTGGAGACCTCAGAAGAACTGAAGAGACGAGATAAAGCATCAGGTTTGGTGTTTTTTGAGCCCGGACGATAAGAAATAACAAACTCGAAACGAGCGAAAAACAGAGCCCAACGAGCCTGACGCGCATTAAGTCGTTTGGCTGAACGGATGTACTCAAGGTTCCTATGGTCAGTCCAAACGACAAAAGGAACGGTCGCCCCTCCAACCACTGTCGCCATTCGCCTAGGGCTAAGCGGATGGCGAGCAGTTCGCGATTACCAACATCATAGTTACGTTCTGACGGCGATAAGCGATGAGAAAAACGCGCAAGGATGGACCTTGCCGTCAGAGAGAGCGCTGAGAAAGAATGGCTCCCACGCCCACCTCTGACGCGTCAACCTCAACAACAAACTGTCTAGAGATGTCAGGTGTAACAAGAATAGGTGCGGATGTAAAACGATTCTTAAGAAGATCAAAAGCTCCCTGGGCGGAAACGGACCACTTAAAGCACGTCTTAACAGAAGTAAGGGCTGTGAGAGGAGCTGCCACCTGACCGAAATTACGGATGAAACGACGGTAGAAATTAGCGAAGCCCAGAAAGCGCTGCAGCTCGACGCGTGACTTAGGAACGGGCCAATCAATGACAGCCTGGACCTTAGCGGGATCCATCTTAATGCCCTCAGCGGAAATAACGGAACCGAGAAAAGGGACAGAGGCGGCATGAAAAGTGCACTTCTCAGCCTTCACATAAAGACAGTTCTCCAAAAGGCGCTGGAGGACGCGTCGCACGTGCTGAACATGAATCGAGAGAGACGGTGAAAAAATCAGGATATCATCCATGTAAACGAAAACAAAAATGTTCAGCATGTCTCTCAGGACGTCGTTAACTAGTGCCTGAAAGACAGCTGGAGCGTTAACGAGGCCGAAAGGAAGAACCCGGTATTCAAAGTGCCCTAACGGAGTGTTAAACGCCGTCTTCCACTCGTCCCCCTCCCTGATGCGCACGAGATGGTAGGCGTTACGAAGGTCCAATTTGGTGAAAAACCTGGCTCCCTGCAGGATCTCGAAGGCTGAAGACATAAGAGGAAGCGGATAACGATTCTTAACTGTTATGTCATTCAGCCCTCGATAATCCACGCATGGGCGCAGGGACCCGTCCTTCTTCTGAACAAAAAAGAACCCCGCGCCGGCGGGGGAGGAGGAGGAGACTATGGTACCGGCGTCGAGCGAAACCGACAAATAATCCTCGAGAGCCTTACGTTCGGGAGCCGACAGAGAGTATAATCTACCCCGGGGGAGTAGTTCCCGGAAGGAGATCAATACTACAGTCATACGACCGGTGTGGAGGGAGAGAAGTGGCCTTGGAACGACTGAACACCGTGCGCAGATCGTGATACTCCTCCGGCACCCCTGTCAAATCGCCAGGCTCCTCCTGTGAAGAAGAGACAGAGGAAACAGGAGGGATAGCAGACATTAAACAGGTTACATGACAAGAAACATTCCAGGATAGGATAGTATTACTAGACCAATTAATAGAAGGGTTATGGCGCACTAGCCAGGGATGACCCAAAACAACAGGTGTAAAAGGTGAACGAAAAATTAAAAAAGAAATGGTTTCGCTATGATTACCAGAGACAGTGAGGGTTAAAGGCAGCCCTCACGCTGAATCTTGGGGAGAGAACTACCATCTAAAGCGAACAAGGCCCTGGGCTCCCCTAACTGTCTGAGAGGAATGTCATGTTCCCGAGCCCAGGTCTCGTCCATAAAACAGCCCTCCGCCCCAGAGTCTATCAAGGCACTGCAGGAAGCAGATGAACCGGGCCAGCGGAGATGGACCGGAAAGGTAGTGCGTGATCCAGAAGGAGAGGCCTGAGTAGTTGCGCTCACCAGTAGCCCTCCTCTTACTGATGAGCTCTGGCCCTTTACTGGACATGAGGTGACAAAATGACCAGCGGAGCCGCAGTAGAGACAGAGGCGATTGGTGATTCTCCGTTCCCTCTCCTTGGCCGAGATGCGAATACCCCCAGCTGCATAGGCTCAGCATCCGAGCCGGCGGGGGAGGGTGGCAGTGATGCGGCAGGTGGCAGTGATGTGGAGAGGGGAGCAACGGAGAACGTGAGCTCCTTTCCACGAGCTCGGCGACGAAGATCAAACCGTCGCTCTATGCGAATAGCGAGAGCTATTAAGGAGTCCAGACTGGAAGGAACCTCCCGGGAGAGGATCTCATCCTTAACCTCGACGTGGAGACCCTCCAGAAAACGAGCGAGCAAAGCCGGCTCGTTCCAGTCACTAGAGGCAGCGAGAGTGCGAAACTCAATAGAATAATCCGTTATGGATCTATTCCCCTGACATAGGGAAGACAGGACCCTGGAAGCCTCCTCGCCAAAAACAGAACGGTCAAAAACCCGTATCATCTCCTCCTTAAAGTCCTGATACTGGTTAATACACTCAGCCCTCGCCTCCCAGACTGCCGTGCCCCACTCACGCGCCCGTCCGGTAAGGAGAGAAATGACGTAGGCGATGCGGGCTGCGCTCCTGGAGTAAGTGTTGGGCTGGAGAGAGAACACCACATCACACTGAGTGAGGAATGAGCGGCACTCAGTGGGCTCCCCAGAGTAACACGGCGGGTTGTTGATCCTGGGCTCCGGAGACTCGGAAACCCTGGAAGTGGGCGGTGGATCGAGGTGGAGTTGGTGAACCCGTCTTGTGAGGTCGGAGACTTGGACGGCCAGGGTCTCAACGGCATGTTGAGCAGCAGACAATTCCTCCTCGTGTCTGCCTAGCATCGCTCCCTGGATCTCGACGGCGGAGTGAAAAGGGTCCGGAGCCGCTGGGTCCATTCTTGGTCTGATTCTTCTGTTATGAACTTGAGTGAAGACCCAAACGCGGTTTTAACAGAAAACAGAGTTCTTTAATAAAAACAGGAATGGCATAAATCCTCTTCCAACGTAGTCAATGGAACAAAAGAACGTAGTATAATGCAGGTTGCACCTGCCATGCAGACTCCGACAGGACAGGACAAGGTGGAAGCAAACGAGACGACAGCTTGCTTCTGGCATCAAAAAACACAAACAAGAATCAGACACTGAAAGTAGCAGGAACAGAGAAAGAAATAGAGACCTAATCAGAGGGGGAAGAGAGAACAGGTGGGGAAAGAGAGAATGAGCTAGTTAGGAGAAATGTAGAACAGCTGAGGGATGAGAGACAGAGAAGGTAACCTAAAAAGACCAGCAGAGAGAGAGAATGAAGAGAAAGGACAGGAACAGACATAACAAGACATGACACAAACAGACTCCAACCTCACCACAATGGGCAAGACCAGAGAGCTGTGTAAGGACATCAGGGATAAAATTGTAGACCTGCACAAGGCTGGGATGGCCTACAGGACAATAGGCAAGCAGCTTGGTGAGAAGGCAACAACTGTTGGCGCAATTATTAGAACATGGAAGAAGTTCAAGATGACGGTCAATCACCCTCGGTCTGGGGCTCCATGCAAGATCTCACCTCGTGGGGCATCAATGATCATGAGGAAGGTGAGGGATCAGGACCTGGTCAATGACCTTAAGAGAGCTGGGACCATAGTCCCAAAGAAAACCATTAGTAACACACTTAGCCATCATGGATTAAAATCCTGCAGCGCACGCAAGGCCCCCCTGCTCAAGCCAGAGCATGTCCAGGCCCGTCTGAAGTTTGCCAATGACCATCTGGATGATCCATTGGAGGAATGGGAGAAGGTCATCTGGTCTGATGAGACAAAAATAAAGCTTTTTGGTCTAAACTCCACTTGCCGTGTTTTGAGGAAGACATCATTCTTTGGGGATGCTTTTCTGCAAAGGGGACAGGATGACTGCACAGTAATGAGGGGAGGATGGATGGGGCCATGTATCACGAGATCTTGGCCAACAACCTCCTTCCCTCAGTAAGAGCATTGAAGATGGGTCGTGGCTGGGTCTTCCAGCATGACAACGACCCAAAACACACAGCCAGGGCAACTAAGGAGTGGCTCCGTAAGAAGCATCTCAAGGTCCTGGAGTGGCCTAGCCAGTCTCCAGACCTGAACCCAATAGAAAAGGGTTAGAGGGAGCTGAAAGTCCGTATTGCCCAGCGATAGCCCTGAAACCTGAAGGATCTGGAGGAGTGGGCCAAAATCCCTGCTGCAGTGTGTGCAAACCTGGTCAAGAACTACAGGAAAAGTATGATCTCTGTAATTGCAAACACAGGTTTCTGTACCAAATATTAAGTTTTGTTTTTCTGATGTATCAAATACTTATGTAATGCAATAAAATGCAAATGAATTAGTTAAAAATCATACAATGTGATTTTCTGTATTTTTGTTTTAGATTCCGTCTCTCACAGTTGAAGTGTACCTATGATAGAAATTACAGACCTCTACGTGCTTTGTAAGTAGGAAAACCTGCAAAATCGTGAGTGTATCAAATACTTGTTCTCCCCACTGTATATGTAATTGTGCCCGGGCTTAGTGCTAGTGTATTAGTGTATTTCCGGCGCCGACAGAGATGGCCGCCTCGCTTCGCGTTCCTAGGAAACTATGCAGTTTTTTTTAACGTGTTATTTCTTACATTAGCACCCCAGGTCATCTTAGGTTTCATTACATACAGTCGAGAAGAACTACTGAATATAAGATCAGCGTCAACTCACCATCAGTACGACCAAGAATATGACTTTCGCGAAGCGGATCCTGTGTTCTGCCTTTCAACCAGGACAACGGAATGGATCCCAGCCGGCGACCCAAAAAAACGACTTCGTAAAAGAGGGAAACGAGGCGGTCTTCTGGTCAGACTACGGAGACAGGCACATCGTGCCCCACTTCCTAGCATTCTTCTCGCCAATGTCCAGTCTCTTGACAACAAGGTTGATGAAATCCGAGCAAGGGTAGTATTCCAGAGGGACATCAGAGACTGTAACGTTCTTTGCTTCACGGAAACATGGCTCACTGGAGAGACGCTCTCAGATGCGGTGCAGCCAGCGGGTTTCTCCACACATCGCGCCGACAGAAACAAACACCTTTCTGGTAAGAAGAGGGGCGGGGGCGTATGCCTTATGGCTAACGAGACGTGGTGTGATCACAGAAACATACAGGAACTCAAATCATTCTGTTCACCTGATTTTAGAATTCCTCACAATCAAATGTAGACCGCATTATCTACCAAGAGAATTCTCTTCGATTATAATCACAGCCGTATATATTCCCCCCCAAGCAGACACATCGATGGCTCTGAACAAACTTTATTTGACTCTTTGCAAACTGGAATCCATACATCCTGAGGCTGCATTCATTGTTGCTGGGGATTTTAACAAGGCTAATCTGAAAACAAGACTCCCTAAAATGTATCAGCATATCGATTGCGCCACCAGGGCTGGCAAAACCTTGGATCACTGTTATTCTAACTTCTGTGACGCATATAAGGCCCTGCCCCGCCCCCCTTTCGGAAAAGCTGACCACGACTCCATTTTGCTGATCCCTGCCTACAGACAGAAACTAAAACAAGAAGCTCCCACGCTGAGGTCTGTCCAACGCTGGTCCGACCAAGCTGATTCCACACTCCAAGACTGCTTCCATCACGTGGACTAGGACATGTTTCGTATTGCGTCAGACAACAACATTGACGAATACGCTGATTCGTGTGCGAGTTCATTAGAACGTGCGTTGAAGATGTCATTCCCATAGCACCGATTAAAACATTCCCTAACCAGAAACCGTGGATTGATGGCAGCATTCGCGTGAAACTGAAAGCGCGAACCACTGCTTTTAATCAGGGCAAGGTGACTGGTAACTTGACTGAATACAAACAGTGCAGCTATTCCCTCCATAAGGCTATCAAACAAGCTAAGCGTCAGTATAGAGACAAAGTAGAATCTCAATTCAACGGCTCAGGCACAAGAGGTATGTGGCAGGGTCTACAGTCAATCACAGACTACAAGATGAAATCCAGCTCAGTCACGGACCAGGATGTCTTGCTCCCAGGCAGACTAAATAACTTTTTTGCCCGCTTTGAGGACAATACAGTGCCACTGACACGGCCTGCAACGGAAACATGCGGTCTCTCCTTCACTGCAGCCGAGGTGAGTAAAACATTTAAACGCGTTAACCCTCGCAAGGCTGCAGGCCCAGACGGCATCCCCAGCCGCTCCCTCAGAGCATGCGCAGACCAGCTGGCTGGTGTGTTTACGGACATATTCAATCAATCCTTATACCAGTCTGCTGTTCCCACATGCTTCAAGAGGGCCACCATTGTTCCTGTTCCCAAGAAAGCAAAGGTAACTGAGCTAAACGACTACCGCCCCGTAGCACTCGCTTCCGTCATCATGAAGTGCTTTGAGAGACTAGTCAAGGACCATATCACCTCCACCCTACCTGACACCCTAGACCCACTCCAATTTGCTTACCGCCCAAATAGGTCCACAGACGACACAATCTCAACCACACTGCACACTGCCCTAACCCTTCTGGACAAGAGGAATACCTATGTGAGAATGCTGTTCATCGACTACAGCTCGGCGTTTAACACCATAGTACCCTCCAAGCTCGTCATCAAGCTCAAGACCCTGGGTCTCAAGCCCGCCCTGTGCAACTGGGTACTGGACTTCCTGACTCGGCCGCCCCCAGGTGGTGAGGGTAGGCAACAACATCTCCACCCCGCTGATCCTCAACACTGGGGCCCCACAAGGGTGCGTTCTGAGCCCTCTCCTGTACTCCCTGTTCACCCACGACTGCGCGGCAACGCACGCCTCCAACTCAATCATCAAGTTTGCGGGCGACACAACAGTGGTAGGCTTGATTACCAACAACGACGAGACGGCCTACAGGGAGGAGGTGAGGGCCTTCGGAGTGTGGTGTCAGGACAATAACCTCACACTCAACATCAACAAAACTAAGGAGATGATTGTGGACTTCAGGAAACAGCAGAGGGAACACCCCCCTATCCACATCGATGGAACAGTAGTGGAGAGGGTAGTAAGTTTTAAGTTCCTCGGCATACACATCACAGACAAACTAAATTGGTCCACTCACACAGACCGCATCGTGAAGAAGGTGCAGCAGCGCCTCTTCAACCTCAGGAGGCTGAAGAAATTCGGCTTGTCACCAAAAACACTCACAAACTTCTACAGATGCACAATCGAGAGCATCCTGGCGGGCTGTATCACCCCACAACCGTAAGGCTCTCCAGAGGGTAGTGAGGTCTGCACAACGTATCACCGGGGGCAAACTACCTGCCCTCCAGGACACCTACACCACCCGATGTTACAGGAAGGCCATACAGATCATCAAGGACAACACCCACCCGAGCCACTGCCTATTCACCCCGCTATCATCCAGAAGGCGAGGTCAGTACAGGTGCATCAAAGCTGGGACCGAGAGACTGAAAAACAGCTTCTATCTCAAGGCCATCAGACTGTTAAACAGCAACCACTAACATTGAGTGGCTGCTGCCAACACACTGACTCAACTCCAGCCACTTCAATAATGGGAATTGATGGGAAAGGATGTGAAATATATCACTAGGCACTTTAAACAATGCTACCTAATATAATGTTTACATACTCTACATTATTCATCTCATATGTATACGTATATACTGTACTCTATATCATCTACTGCATCCTTATGTAATACATGTATCACTTGCCACTTTAACTATGCTACTTTTTTTACATACTCATCTCATATGTATATACTGTACTCGATACCATCTACTGTATCTTGCCTATGCTGCTCTGCACCATCACTCATTCATATCTTTATGTACATATTCTTTATCCCCTTACACTGTGTATAAGATATTAGGTTTGGAATTGTTAGTTAGATTACTTGTTGGTTATTACTGCATTGTCGGAACTGGAAGCACAAGCATTTCGCTACACTCGCATTAACATCTGCTAACCATGTGTATGTGACAAATAAAATTTGATGTGATTTGATATTGTCATCAGTCCAGTTCTCTCCTCTCTGAGATGTAGTTCTAGCTGTGGCAGACACTGCTTGTTTGTCCCTCCCACCGCCTGGCCAGTAAACCTGCTAACAGCATTACGCTGAAAGACTGGAGAGGGAAAGAGAAAAAAGTTGACAGCCTCGGCAACACACACTCATGTCATATACATGCGTGTGCGCCCCCCCCAATAGCGTCATTGCTATTAGTTTCAAGACATGCATACTATGGAACGCCTTTTTGGGTATTTCCTTGTCAAACAAAGATACAGTAGCACTGTCCAAGCTGTACAAAAAGGTCTGCAAACACCGGCTACGAACGATGTGTTTACAATGCCGTGTTGGTAATAAAGCATCATTTGTTTGACCCCAACTTCATGGGGTAGCTAGCTTTAGCTTGGTACCTAGCTAGCACCAATACAACCAGCCTGAAAACAATGACCAGTAGAAACTGCAGTCATTTAAAAAATATTCTTAGCAATGATTTAGGAATCCTTGTGAGTAAGTATTAGCTAGGTTGCCACTTGTTGTTCGCCGATTGAAATTGAACTTCAGTTCATGAAAATAGCAAACCAGCTACTTAACCCTGTTGCCCAAAGCTAATGTTATAAGCAGCCAGCTGGCGTCGTCTGGCTAGTGAGGCTTGACTGGACTGGGTTATGTGTTGTGAAGCTAGCCACAATAAGGATTAGGCACAATAGTGGAATTTGCGGTTTGCCTTCAAAATAAAAGCATATAATTGACAGTGATGCAAATTAATACTAATATTTAGAATTATGCCATACTTTTATTTTGAAGGCTAACCGCAAATTCCACTCTTGTGGCTAATCCTTGTGGCGAGCTTTGCATAAATGGATCCGACCACCATTAATTAAATAAGAACTGTTTTATAAATTAGGGTTATTTTAGATGATGACACCTAGATTGTCGTTTTGCTATGTTTTTGGGGAAGAACATTATTTGCATCCATGAGTTAGCTAGCTTTTTTTATGACCAGCACTTTAGGTGCGCAAAACAACTTTACCAGCATATAGCATACGTATTGATGAATCGTTGTGACATGAAATATGAGTGATAGTGTAATCCATGTGTAATAACTACTTAAAAAATGTATGAACGCATTAAATTATTATATGACATGCAATCATATTTAGGTCCTGATTGGTCACAAGCTTATTTGACACGTATCTTTTTGACCCGCAAAGATCCAAACGGCGTCCCATAGACATCCTGGTTGAGAATGAAATGACTGAACAAATTAACAACGAAACAGCAAGTAAGTGAAAGAAATTGTTATACTGGTAATGGGGACAATGCAAACAATAACTTTTTGGTGTGTGCGTGTAACCTTTTATTTAACTCGGCAAGGCAGTTAAGAACAAATTCTTATTTACGATGACGGTCCGGACGACGCTGGGCCAATTGTGTACCGCCCTATGGGACTCCCAATCACGGCTGGATGTGATACTGCCTGGATTTGAACCAGGAACTGTAGTAATGCTTCTTGTATTGAGATGCAGTGCCTTAGACCGCTGTGTGTGTTTGTGCAACTATTTAACTGTACTTTTTTTTTCACATCGGTATCTGTTTTGTTTTTTTTGCAAGGAAAATATCGTTGCATCACTAGTTTGTAGAATCGGAGCATAATCACAATCGCCTTCATCCAGAATTTGACTTGAAGTGGTGCTGCTAGCAATAAACAATATACAGACAGAATATGGACCGAGGAATTTACAAGCCTGTATAACCAGTAGCTGTCCATTGAGGAGGGTAAGTCCAGGGAAGGGGAAACCCTCTGCCCCCTGGAGCAGACAGTCGGTTAGAAGGTAGGCAGTTGCCGAGACAGACGTGGGTCAGTGGACAGGTAGTCTGGCCCAGACGCTGGAAGTCTGTCATTTAGCTGTGACATTCTATCACACAGACCTTTGTTGCCTGTGATGTCACACACACCCTGACCCCCGCTCTCACAGCGCAGTGCAGCACCGAGTGTCCCTTGGGGAGATGTGTGCATGTGTGTACTCTAACAAATGGCAGCCAATAACCCAACAGTCACTGCTCACTGTCAATAGTTATCATATTATATATTCACCCTATGAAGGGAGGGGGCTATCAGTATGGAATGCCGTTTGGGTCTTTGCGTGTCAAGGATACACGTCAAATAACACCATTTGACGTGTCAAATAAGCTTGCTGACCAATCAGCACCTGAATATGTTACAATTTAAGACGTTCATATATTTTTGACGTACTGTAATCCATGTGTAATAACTATCACCCGTATTTCATGTCGCAGCGATTCACCGATACGTATGCTATGATGCTGGTAAAGTTTTTTTTTTTTTTTTTTGTCTCGTGCCCTTCCCGCTCAAATACGAGCGAAGACACACTTCCCCAAGCTCTGGACAGTAATGGCCGTTAAAAAAAACTACCTAGCTGAAGGATGCAACCAATGGTCTTCCCCCAAAACATAGCAAAACCGAAATCGTAGCCAGCTAAGTAGTGTCATCTAAAATAACCCTAATTTATAAGACAGTTCTTATTTGATTAATGGTGGTTGGATCCACCTATGTGAAGCTAGCCACAATAAGGATTAGCCACAATAGTGGAATTTGCAGTTTACCTCGATCTCAATGAAAGTCATGCAAATAATACAAATAGTGGAAACATGCCTTAATGGAATAGATCATGCTAAACGAGGTTGGAATGTTGTTTTATATAAAATCCACAAAGACAATAATTTGTTAATTTTTTACAAAAAGCTGTTGAAATCACACTGGATATATTATACTTTACAATGGCATTGGGGGCATACGTATTTCACTGTACAGCCTTACCTATGGATTGTGGATCAATGACATGGTGTATCAGTCTACTCAGTGACACCCAGAGAACATTAGCATCGTAGCTCTTATTGCGGGGCTCTGAAACCACTGAATTGGGCCACATTTACTGTACCAGTCAACCTACTATGTATATTGAACACTTTTCTAGAGGAAAAACAATACAACGTGGATGTTTTGGAGCCTGAACTCTTGAAGACTTTTGGGGGAAAAGCACTTGGGTACTGAGGAGGTTGATACCCCATTTCATTGATCCCCAATCGTTAGATAAGGCTGTATAGTACAATGTGAATGTCAATAGGCTGAATGGGGAGGTGATTTCCCACAGTCAAGTCCTGCAATAAGAGCTAGCTGCACAGCAGGTAACCTGGTCCGTTCAAGCCATAGTAGCCAGATAAAGCTAGCTGGCTGCTTATAGCATTAGTTTTGGGCAACAGGGTTAAGTAGCAGGCTAGCTAGTTATTTCAATAGAACCACAAGTGGCTAGCTATTACTTACTCGCATATATTCCAAAGATATTGCTAAGAATATTGAAAATTACTTCAGTTTCTTCTGTTCATTGTTTTCAGGCTGATAGCACAAAATGCAATCTAGGTACCCCAGAAGTTGCTGATAACATCTGTATCAAAGATATTTGCAAACATTTTTGATCGTGATCTAATTTCAAATGCTCACACACGTTTTTTCATTCGGTCGAACAAATAATGCCTTATTACCAACGCAGTATTGTGCAGCTTTGACAGTGATCGTAATGGTGGCGCTTGGCTTGCACATGCAAATTCAGCGCACACAACATTTTATCATAAGAATTGTGTTATTTGACATATCAAATTATAAGCTTATTTGACACGTCAAATAGCGTTATTTGACGTGTATCTTTTTTGACATACAAAGTCCCAAACATTGATCCATATACCAGTAGTTATGCTCTTCAGTCATGAGTCACTCACTTACAGATTTGGTTCTCTCAAATGTCATTTTTTCCCCCTCTGGGTTTGAGACCTCTCGCTGTTTGGATTTGAAAATCCAACCGTTGTAATGGAGGGGGGTGAGGGGCTGTGCGTCTGGTTGTTTGAGTGACAAAGACAGAGGAGAGACAACCAGTAAAAGCACAGCCCCCTTCATTATCGAAGCATTGTGCCGATAACATCAAAGAGCCATTCCAGACTCTGAAGTCAGAAGGACTTTGAGAGTTAGGTGTTAGCCAGACTAGTGAAATGATTGAGTGTGACAGATCTAGGTTTATGGCTTTTTACATGGAAAAGAGAACAACAATGTCGTTTATGACATACAGATCACAACATTTTGAATGAAAAAGTAAATAAAGTATATGGATTCTGCATGGTCATCTGAATTATCTGCTATTATAAAAATGTCTAATTTGAACAAAAGCAACTAAATAGTGTGCTGGGGGATTAATCAAGATTTCTAAATGTACTATTTTGCATGTGTACTTTCTTGATGGTACTGTTGTAATCTTTGTTACTTGAAGCACACACACATTGCACCAAATGTGGATCTCGTGTTCGTCTGCCAATTGTTAAGCAAACTGTGTTTTATGGACCACCCGTTGGTGGATGTCTGACTGCTCACATTTTCACAGATTCTACTTGTTAAATTGGTGCGCAAATTACAGCTGTCGCTCTGTTCAGATTTGAAAAGTACTCTCAACCAGCCAATGCTATTGGTGTGTCTGAGCCCTTAGATAGTGGAAATTTACACCTAAAGTGTTTGATTTTTATTATAAAAAGCTATTTGTTTGACCAGTTACTTAGAAACACTTAGTGATAGTTCAATCATAACTGGATTGAAATCTGTGTTTTTAAGATGATATAAATATCTATTTAGACTGCATGACCATTGGCAACCATTAAGATATAGATGTACACATGCCCAGTGAGTGAGCGGGTGAAAATAACTTGTTCTCTGTGGCCTTGGCAACCTATGGCCTCCTGCCTCTTGTTTTCAGGAGTTTTCTTTTGTACTGACCAATGGGCTTGGGGCTATTAACAGCCCCTCTCTTCTCTCTCCTGTCCGGATCTTGTTTTGATTCCTGATACTTTTATTGGGTTTGTCTTAAAGGAAAAATTCCTGTTCTGCACATACTGTTTTACCTTCTACCCTATGTTCATTTATCTTCCATCCCGTGGGGCCACTGAGTGACCCCCACGCCCCTGACCATGCCGCCTCTGGTGAGGGCTACTGACCTGTCTGTCTGTCTGTCAGCCTTGCTACACCCCATGAACCTGGCTGCCTGCTGCAGCTGCATTTGGGTTGAGGGATGGAGGGGCTCAAGATATCCAGCTGGGTTGGAAGGCCTGGTGGGGGCAGGTCTGGGTCCGGGCCCAGATGTAGATGGTTTAAGTGAAATGGAGATGTTGGCTAATGGGGGAAGGGAAGGGCACAGGAGCTTCTGAGGAACACAACTCCTTAGGCTTCTCTCATAGGTTCCAAATAAATGCTTTATGAGTGTTTGTAGGGCTGTCGTGGTGACTGTATTACCGCCACACTGGCAGTCATGAGTCATGACCGCAGTCAAATTCCATGTGACCGTTGAGTCACTGTAATATCTTATGTACTCTGGACATGCATTGGTATTACCTAACTCGCTAACGACCATCAGGTTGCTAATGGCCTGGTACTCGGGGCTCTATTGTCCCTCTAGCCACTGACTTCAATGTAAATGCAATCCAAAATCACGTCACTGCATATTACCCATGGAAGAAAAACATACAAAAACAAAAGTTGAGAACAAGTTCTCATTTACAACTGCGACTTGGCCAAGATAAAGCATAGCAGTGTAAACAGACAACACAGAGTTACACATGGAGTAAACAATAAACAAGTCAATAACACAGTAAAAAAAAAGTCTATATACATTGTGTGCAAAAGGCATGAGGAGGTAGGCGAATAATTACAATTTTGCAGATTAACACTGGAGTGATAAATGATCAGATGGTCATGTGCAGGTAGAAATACTAGTGTGCAAAAGAGCATAAATGTAAATAAATAAAAACAGTATGGGGATGAGGTAGGTAAATTGGGTGGGCTATTTACAGATGGACTATGTACAGCTGCAGCGATCGGTTAGCTGCTCAGATAGCCAATGTTTAAAGTCGGTGAGGGAGATAAGTCTCCAACTTCAGCGATTTAAAAAAAAATATATATATATATATATATATATATATATTAAACAATTCGTTCCGGTCACAGGCAGCAGAGAACTGGAAGGAAAGGTGGCCAAATGAGGTGTTTGCTTTAGGGATGATTAGTGAAATATACCTGCTGGAGCGTGTGCTACAGGTGTGTGTTCCCATCGTGACCAGTGAACAGAGATAAGGCGGAGCTTTACCTGGCATGGACTTGTAGATGACCTGGAGCCAGTGGGTCTGGCGACGAATATGTAGCGAGGGCCAGCCGACAAGAGCATACAGGTCGCAGTGGTGGGTGGTATAAGGTGCTTTAGTAACAAAACGGATGGCACTGTGATAAACTGCATCCAGTTTGCTGAGTAGAGTATTGGAAGCTATTTTGTAGATGACATCGCCGAAGTCAAGGATCGGTAGGATAGTCAGTTTTACTAGGGTAAGTTTGGCGGTGTGAGTGAAGGAGGCTTTGTTGCAAAATAGAAAGTCAACTCTAGATTTGATTTTAGATTGGAGATGTCTGATATGAGTCTGGAAGGAGAGTTTAGTCTAGCCAGACACCTAGGTACTTATAGATGTCCACATGTTCTAGGTCGGAACCATGCAGGGTGGTGATGCTCGTCTGGCGTGCGGGTGCAGGCAGCGACCAGTTGAAAAGCATGCATTTGGTTTTACTAGCGTTTAAGAGCAGTTGTAGGCCACGGAAGGAGTGTTGTATAGCATTGAAGCTCGTTTGGAGGTTAGATAGCACAGTGTCCAAGGAAGGGCCAGAAGTATACAGAATGGTGTCGTCTGCGTGGATCAGGGAATCACCAGCAGCAAGAGCAATATCATTGATATATACAGAGAAAAGAGTCGGCCCGAGAATTGAACCCTGTGGCACCCCCATAGAGACTGCCAGAGGACCGGACAACATCCCCTCCGATTTGACACACTGAGCTCTGTCTGCAAAGTAGTTGGTGAACCAGGCAAGGCAGTCATTAGAAAAACTGAGGCAACTGAGTCTGCCGAGGTTGGAGTAGCCAGGAAGAAGGCATGGCCAGCCGTTGAGAAATGCTTGTTGATTATCATGGATTTATCGGTGGTGACCGTGTTAACTAGCCTCAGTGCAGTGGGCAGCTGGGAGGAGGTGCTCTTGTTCTCCATGAACTTTAGTGTCCCAGAACTTTTTGGAGTTAGAGCTACAGGATGCAAATTTCTGCTTGAAAAAGCTGGCCTTTGCTTTCCTGACTGACTGCGTGTATTGGTTCCTGACTTCCCTGAACAGTTTCATATCGCGGGGACTATTCGATGCTATTGCAGTCCGCCACAGAATGTTTTTGTGCTGGTCGAGGGCAGTCAGGTCTGGAGTGAACCAAGCATTATGAAATTCTCCAAACTTTCTATCCATGAGTCAGGGAGAGAACGTATAGGCCTAGGTGACGCTGTTTGTTCACTGATTTGTGCAGGACGGCTTACAGAGTTAGCCTACAATTATGGTGAATTTGTGTCTTATTTTAATTAGCTTAGTAATAGGGCATTTTTTAAAATATTTTCAAAAAGTGTATGCTGACACATTACCTTTTAGCTTCAAAATATCTCACCACCATGCGTTTCCATCCTCTCTCCTCTTCATTCCTTTGTCAATCGTGCAGAGATTGGAGCTGGCAACAGTTTATTTAATTATATTTTGTTGTAAAAACAACATGTTACTTACTATTGATGTTCCCGAACCGATTCCACTTGGTTTCCTGAATGAGGCACTGGGTAGCTGCAGGAACATGGTTGGGAGAGCCCATGGCATAAAGAGTTTGGGTGGAATATCACCTGTCGTGTGAAATAAGTATTCTTATAATCCCAGACATTTCTATATGCAATCCTGTGTGAAAGCAGAGTTTTGATGGTTTCCACTAAAAGGTGGAGGATCCCAGCTGCTACTATATTTATTTATCAGCTGCTTGGCCATAAAACTGAAGTTGTCTACCCGGGAATGATTTAAACCGCGGGAAAGCAGCCTCCATACACAATCTCAGTGCATCTGGACGACCTGCTATTTGCCCCTGTTCCTACCCATTTGATAATGGGACATTCTAAGTAAAAACACATTTTACATATTAGTGAAGAAGAGATTAAATTGTGAATAGTCGGATGGGTTAAAATATGATTTCTTGATGAGAGAACAGGGTGTGCAGCCTGAGGCAAATAACAGATGCAATATTATTTTGCAACTTTTTCAAATAGCCTATAGTTGCATCACTCAGCCCATTATAAACTCAGCAAAAAAAGAAATGTACTCTCACTGTCAGCAGCGTTTATTTTCAGCAACTTAACATGTGTACATATTAGTATGAAAGTAACAAGATTAAACAACTGAGACAAACTGAACAAGTTCCACAGACATGTGTAGCCATCAGCTGCATTAAGTACAGCAGTGCATCTCCTCCTCATGGACTGCACCAGATTTTCCAGTTCTTGCTGTGAGATGTTACCGCACTCTTTCACCAAGGCACCTGCAAGTTCCCGGACATTTCTTGGGGGAATGGCCCTAGCCCTCACCCTCCAATCCAACAGGTCCCAGACGTGTTCAATGGGATTGGGATCCGGGCTCTTCGCTGGCCATGGCAGAACACTGATATTCCTGTCTTGCAGGAAATCACACGCAGAACGAGCAGCATGGCCGGGTGGCATTGTCATGCTGGAGGGTCATGTCAGGATGAGCCTGCAGGAAGGGTACCACATGAGGGAGGAGGATGTCTGTGAAGAGTACTTTTTGCCAGTCCTGTCTGCTCCAGCGACAGTGGCTTTGTGCCCGTAAGTGGCGTTGTTGCCAGTGATGTTTGGTGAGGACCTGCCTTACAACAGGCTGGACTGAGGGCATGTAAGCCTATTGCGGACAGTCTGAGCACTGATGGAGGGATTGTGCGTTCCTGGTGTAACACAGGCAGTTGTTGTTACCATCCTGTACCTGTCTTGCAGGTGTGATGTTTGGATGTACCGATCCTGTGCAGGTGTTGTTACACGTAATCTGCCACTGCGAGGACGATCAGCTGTCCGTCCTCTCTCCCTGTAGCACTGTCTTAGGCGTCTCACAGTACGGACATTGCAATGTATTGCCATGGCCACATCTGCAGTCCCCTTGCCTCCTTGCAGCATGCCTAAGACCTGGTCACAAAGATGATCAGGGACCCTGGGCATCTTTCTTTTGGTGTTTTTCAGAGTCAGTAGAAAGGCCTCTTTAGTGTCCTACGTTTTCATAGCTGTGACCTTAATTGCCTACCGTCTGTAAGCTGTTAGTGTCTTAACGACCGTTCCACAGGTGCCTGTTCATTAATTGTTTTTGGGTCATTGAACAAGCATGAGAAACAGTGTTTAAACCCTTTAAAATGAAGTTATTTAGTAAAAATCCAAATATCTTTGAAAGACACGACCCTGAAAAAGGGATGTTTCTTTTTTTTGCTGAGTTTATATTTTGTTTTCTAAGACATTGTAATGTTTATCATTCACAACTAAATTTGCCAAATAACACTGAATCTAGCATGTAGGACCTGTTTCAAATGAACACTTTTACGCACAACAGCCTCTGAAATATGCGCACTCGCTTCGGAATGGGAAAAATATATTTTCTATTTCATTCTGCTAAGTTCAATTGTATTATTCTTACAATAAAATAATGGCACGGGGTTTATAAGCATATCTTGTCAGCTAAATGAACTAGCCTATAGCATGGCGCATAGCCAGATAACATACAGTCGGCCGACTCGTATTCGGTTCTTCTGAAATACATTTTCTCCATATGTTTCTTTACACCTGCATAAAATGTAAAGGGTTTATTGTGAGTGTGTATATTTAAGCATTACGGCCTGAGGGGGTGTGGTATATGGCCAATATTCCACCACTACGGGCTGTTCTTAAGCGCGATGCAACGTGGCGTGCTTGGTTACAGACCTTAGCCATGGTATATTGGCCATATGCCACAAACTCCCGAGCTGCCTTATTGCTATTATAAACTGGTTACCAACCTAATTTAAAGCAATAAAAACAAATGTTTTGTCATACCCGAGCTATACAATGTGATATCACGGCTGTCAGCCTATCAGCATTCAGGGCTCAAACCACCCAGTTTATAATAACCCTTGAGACCCCAATAGAACTCTATAATGCTGCTGTAGATTACTGATAATTTTCAAGATAAAGCTCATTTTCTCACACATTTCAAACGCACTGCTCTAAAATAAAGAACAAATGACAATTAGAAGTTAACTTAGTTTTGAAGAGCAGATTCATGTCAATAGGAGTAACACTAATTTTGTCTTTTATGTACAATCACTATCAAAAAAACTCAACACAACAAACTCTAGAGTATTTAAATTCTAGTAAATTACTCACTCAATGTACCAAGTATAATTAATATATTATACTTATATTTTACATATAACTATATTTTAAATAATCATAAATGTGACCAGAGAACAATATTTAAATTGTATTGGTCACATACACATTGTTAGCAAATGTTATTGCGAGTGTAGTGAAATGCTTATGCTTCTAGATCCGACAGTGCAGCAGTATCTAACAGGTAATATCTAACAATTCCGCAACCAAACCTAATACACACAATCTAATAATGGAATGGGATGAGAATATATAAGTATAAAATATATAGATCAGCAGTGACAGAGCAGCTAAGATGCAATAGATAGTAAGAAAAGATAATGAAGCATGCAGTATATACATATGAGATGACTAATGCAAGATATGTAAACATTAATTAGTGGCATTATCAAAGTGACAAGTGTTATATTTATTAAAGTGGCCAATGATATCAAGTCTGTAGGTAGGCAGCCGCCTCTCTGTGCTAGTGATGGCTGTTTTAACAACCTGATGGCCTTGAGATAGAAGCTGTTTTCTAATCTCTCTCTCCTAGCTATGATGCACCTGTACTGACCTCTCCTCCTGGATGCAAGCGGGTTGACCAGACAGTGGCTCGGGTGGTTATTGTCCTTGATGATCTTTTTTTGCCTTCCTGTGACATCGGGTGTTGTAGGTGTCCTGGAGGGCAGGTAGTTTTCCCCCAGTGATGCGTTGTGCAGACAGTACCACCCTCTGGGGAGCCCTGCGGTTGTGGGCGGTGCAGTTGCCTTACCAGGTGGTGATGTAGCTCGACAGGATGCTCTCAATTGTGCACCTGTAAAAGTTAGTAAGGGTTTTCGGTGACAAGACACACTTTTTTTCACCACACTGTCTGTGTGCGTGGACCATTTCCACACTGTCTGTGTGCGTGGACCATTTCCACACCGTCTGTGTGCGTGGTTCATTTCCACACCGTCTGTGTGCGTGGACCATTTCCACACTGTCTGTGTGCGTGGACCATTTGCTGGTGATATGTACACAGAGAAACTTAACTTTCCACCTTCTCCACTGCTGTCCTGTCGACTTGCAGTTTCCTGAAGTCCACGATCATCTCTTTTGTTTTGCTGACATTGAGTGAGAGGTTATTTTCCTGACACCACACTCAGAGGTCTCTCATCTCCTCCCTGTAGGCTGTCTCGTTGTTGTTGGTAATCAAGCCTCCACTGTTGTGTCATCTGCAAACTTGATGATCGAGGTGTGCATGGCCACGCAGTCGTGGGTGAGCAGGGAGTGCAGTAGGGGGCTGAGAACACACCCTTGTGGGGCCCCAGTATTGAGGATCAGTGAAGTGGAGATGTTGTTTCCTTCCTTCACCACCTGAGGGCGGCCTGTCAGGAAGTCCAGGACCCAGTTGCACAGGGCAGGGTCGAGACGCAGGTGATTTAGTCCAGTTACCTTCACTTGGGAACAGGAACAGTGGTGGCCATCTTGAAGCACGTGTGGACAGCAGACTGGGATTGATTGACTATGTCTGTAAACAGACCAGCAAACTGGTCTGCGCATGCACTGAAGATGCGGCTAGGGATGCCGTCTGGGCAGGCAGCCTTGCGAGGATTAACACATTTAAATGTTTTACTCACGTTGGCCACGGAGAAGGAGAGCCCACATTCTTTGGTAGGCGGGCCGTGTTGTTGGCACTGTATTGTCTTCAAAGCAATCTACGGTTTCTGGTTAGGGAAGGTTGTAATAGTAACAGTGGGTACATATCCTATACACTTCCTTATAAACTCGCTCACCGAGTCAGCATATATGTCAATGTTATTGTCTTGAGGCTACCCGGAACGTATCCCAGTCCACGTGAACGAAGCAATCTTGAAGCGTGGAATCCGATTGGTCCGACCAGAGCTGGATAGACCTAAGCACAGGCACTTCCTGTTTTAGTTTCTGTCTATAGGAGGGAAGCAACAAGATGGAGTCATGGTCAGATTTGCCAAAGGGAGGGCATTGTATGCATCGCTGAAGTTAGAGTTGCAGTGGTCGAGTGTGTTACCTGCTCGTGTACTGCAATCGATATGCTGATTGAATTTAGGTAGCCTTGTTCTCAAATTAGTTTTGTTAATCTCCAGCTACAACAAATGTAGCCTCAGGATATATGGTTTCCAGTTTGCATAAAGTCCAGTGAAGTTCCTTGATGGCCGTCTTGGTATCAGCTTGCGGGGGGGATATACACGGCTGTGGCGATAACTGAGGAGAGTTCTCTTGGGAAGTATACAGTCTGCATTTGATTGTGAGGAATTCTAGGTCAGGTGAACAAAAGGACTTGAGTTCTTGTATGCTGTTAAATTACACTATGAGTCGTTAATCATGAAACATACACCCCACCCTTCTTCTTACCAGCCTCAAATAAATGCTTCACAGAGTTCAAGTAACAGACACATCTCAACATCCAACTGTTCAGAGGAGACAGTGAATCAGGCCTTCATGGTCGAATTGATGCAAACAAACCACTACTAAATGACACCAATATTAATAAGAAGAGACTTGCATTGGCCAGGAAACACGAGCAATGGACATTAGACCGGTTAAAATCTGTCCTTTTGGTCTGATGGGAGATTTTGGTTCTAACCGCCGTGTCTTTGTGAGACGCAGAGTAGGTGAAGGTATGATCTCTGCATGTGTGATTCCCACCGTGAAGCAGAGAGTTGTTGTGACCTAAGCCCAACAGATAAACACAAATGACTAATCTCCATTTCGGTGGCTAGTTAGCTAGTTGTCTGTATGGCTAGTTAGCGAAAGTGACAGCTGAGGTTGACGCTTCGCGAGCGCATCCTATATTTACCGCCACACACAACTTTTCTTGCCTAACAGGCTGGCTAGCTAGCTAGAGACAGATATTATTGTAGATACAAAAAGGCAGTTTGCGGCCGCTATAATAATTCTAAAGAAGGGCGTTCGACTGCAGCTATTGGTTCTAAAGGGTTAAATGGATTTATGGAACTTTTTTAAATGTAGATGTTCCAAAGGCGCACATCAGCTGCTTGTATGCGTGGAGTCTTTGAAATGCTCAATTTGTTTTATTATTTATTATCAGTCAATTACTGTGACACCGGCAGTCATTTGCATGACAATACCCGGCGGACAAAATTGAATGACCGCCACAGCCCCTAATGTGTATATGTTTGGGTGTACTGAGCGTTCATTCTGTCATCTCTCCGCAGAATGGGAGCGCTGCTTGGGCTGATGAGAATGACAGTGGAAGAGGAAGAGGAGGAGAGGCCTCCAGAGACTTTGCTAAGGTACGTATCTGGTCTGGAGCACGTTATTGCTGAACCAGGCTTTGGTTAGCACTCAGAACACAACAGGTCATCAAATACCTATCTAGCAGTAAAGAAAGAATGTTGTTCATCTCATAGAGAAGGTCACAGGTCAGATTTTATATAATGAACCCTTACTATTTATTAGTAGTGATTGCTTGATGATACTTATCTTTAGTTAGACAATTGATTAGAAGCAATTCAATAAATACAAATGCATGTTGGACTTGAGTGGTATATTTAAAAGTATCAAAAGACAAGACTGACTGAAACGCAATGGCTTTCACCTTCAGCTGTATGAGCTTGACAGTGACCCCAACAGAAAGGAGTTCCTGGATGACCTGTTCACCTACATGCAGAAACGAGGTAAGAAGGCTGACTTTTAGAAAGCAACGTTCCCCTACTACTTCCATTTAGACTTCATTAATTGCCTCTTATGTGCTATGGTTCACTTGTAGAAATACTGAAATTCTCACAAAGTGTGTCTTGCCTGTATGATTCACAACACCATAGTTTCTCTTCCACTTTCAGTCGCATGCAAGCACACACACACACACATACACACACACACACACACACGAAACAAGCCCTTTCTCAGAGAAAATAGTAGTCAACTAGAAAATACACAAACTATTGAACACTGAATTCTGTTTTGCTGTGTTAAAGGTGTTCGGGGCTTGCCAGGTGAGATCAGTCTCCTGGTGTCCCCTCTGAGAGAGAGAGACACACACACACACACACGAAACAAGCCTTTCCTCAGAGAAAAGAGTAGTCAACTAGTAAATAGACTTAACTATTGAATACTGTAAATCTTGTTTCGCTGTGTTGAAGATGTTTGAGGGCTTGTCAGGTGAGATCAGTCTCCTGCTGTCCCCTCTGACCCGCGTACGCACACACACACACACCGTCTCAGAGCTGAGAGAACCTGTTTAGGCTGTGACTAATTCACTAAGCGCAAAGCCTAGAAGGCTCCACAATCAGTCTGCTTTCTAAACATGCCCCTCAAATGAGAGAGACCACCTCAGACTACAAAACTGCTAAGGGATAAAGGGCTCAGTTCAAGCCAACCTGCAAATTGCAGTATTTTATAAACATAGCTTTTTCTCTGTGGTCATATCACATTTTCAGAACGCTTTTATCTCATGTTCAAATACCAGGTACACTCCTCTCCATATATATTTGGACAGTGAAGCAATTTTTTTTTACATGTGGCTCTATATTCCACCGTTTTGGATTTGAGATCAATTGTTTCATATAAGGCATAAGTATTTCGACAAATTCACTAAGTGTATTAAAGTAGTCAAAAGTTTAGTATTTGGTCCCATGTTCCTTGCACTCAATGACTACATCAAGCTTGTGACTCTACAAACTCGGATGCATTTGCAGTTTGTTTTTGTAGTTTCTGGTTATATTTTGCGCAATAGGAACTGAATGGTGACTAATGTATTGCCATTATGGAGTCACTTTTATTGTGATTAAGAATAGAATGTTTCCACATTCATGTGGATACTACTATGATTATGGAAAATTGTGAAAAAGGTTCGGTGAGAAAGTTAAGAGGTACAAAGAGCATTTCTTCCTTTTCAGTCTTTTAAGTTAGTATTGTGGAGTAACTACAACGTTGTTGATCCAGCCACAGTTATCTCCTATAATAGCCATTCAACTCTGTAACAGTTTTAAAATCACCTTTGGCATCATGGTGAAATCCCTGAGCAGTTTCCTTTAATGTCCGAGAACTGAGTTAGGAAGGGAGCCTGTATCTTTTTGTAGTGGCTGGGTGAGTACTTTCTCAAGGCACTGTACCATAATGAATTTAATGGATTGGAAATGATTTTCCCACTGTAGCTACTGGCTTTCTGTGACTTTACACTATAGAGTACTACTCCATTCCTAATTTTATGATTGAATCCCCCATACCCCTGCAAGGCTTGTAAGGACAAAGGGTTTGTTAACTAACTTGTAACAAATAAAGAAGAACATTCACATTTAACATGTTCAATTTATAAACACAAATAAAAATTGTATATCAGGTTTATTTTCAAATGAAAAAGTTTTATATTGTGAAGTGACAAGATGAGCATCTTGCGTGTGAGCATTATTTTTCATAACCAGTGATAATTGGTAATAGTAATATTGGGCTAATTTTTTAGTTCAAAGACCACTTTGGTAGTATTATAAACTTTGAAACAACTGATTTGTAGTAGGCTACAGAATTTAGAGAAAAGTTGTTTCTCTGAACCTCGGGCAGTAGGCTCAAACAAGCCTGTTACTCTCCCCAGTCAGAGGCAGCCTGCTTGTCTCAGACTCTGACCAGCAACCTATACTCCCTATTTATGGTTAGAAAACAAATTTGAAGGCCAGAATTGTGGGGATAAAACACTCATCATGTTTATGCAACCTAATCACCATACTAATTATTCCAGGGTGTATGGGGGGCATATGATGTTCCCCCATGATGAAAGGGGGCCATGACTGAAAAGGTTTGGGAAGCACTGAACTAGCTAATGATTAGCACAAATACAGATGGGCAACCCCATGTTTCTGCCTGTTTATTTATAGCCACTATGTTGCACAATTTGGGCTACAGGTTATAATGCTTATTGCTGAACAACACACCAGTCTGATAATATGGACCAGGGGGAAATTATAATTGAATGGTGTCACCATTTTACATTAATTTTGGAGTAGAAAACTCACCAGGGCTGCGTTCAGTACAAAAACATGAAATGCAACGTTCAATTAAACGGAAAGGGTGTGTTCTGAACGACCAGTTGAAAAACGGGGAGGGATTCTGTTGTGGGTCCAAAATGCACCGCTTCCCTTAAAATATGTCACTCATTGCTTCAAGCCACACCTCGGCACACCCACCAAATGGCGCAAATGTAGGCTATCTTAGTCTGTTCAAGGAAGTTGAACGTTTTGGGGAAACATGTCATTCAATACAAGCCGTTACGCAACGTAGTAAACATTCAATCAAACCCCGGAACTGACTTTCTCAGTTGTTCTACCAATAAATTGTCAAGCATGGTTCCTTTCTGAACTGTTAGTTAGACCAACAGTTTATAGTAATCAGAAATTGTTGGTATTTCAGTTGTGGTTGGGATATATTGACCAAATTACCATGAAAGTTTTGAATGTATTTTCCCTTAATTTCACCAGAAACATTTCACAGCTATTTCTTGTTTTATTATTCTGCCCCTAGAAGGTTGTTGACCCCGGAACCTATTGACCCTGACCACCCATAATATGCAACACAAAGTTACACACTTGACAAAACCTAACACAACCAAAACATACTGCAAATGAATCTGCGTCAACAGCTTGATGTAGTCATTGTGTACTTGGAATGTGGGCCCAAATATTTAACTTTTTACTACTTTAATACGCTAAGTGAATTTTGTCCAAATACTTAACTTCCTCAAATGGCCGGACTAGATACATAAAGAACTTGCGTTTCTAAACGGTAATACGGATTTGTATGAAAATGTTCTCAAATAAAAGTTGACATTCTGTACTGTCACCACGTACAGTGGGGAGAAAAAGTATTTAATACACTGCTGATTTTGCAGGTTTTCCTACAAAGCATGTAGAGGTCTGTCATTTCTATCATAGGTAACTTCAACTGTGAGAGATGGAATCTAAAACAAAAATCCAGAAAATCACATTGTATGATTTTTAAGTAATTAATTAGCATTTTATTGCATGACATAAGTATTTGATCACCTACCAACCAGTAAGAATTCTGTCTTTCACAGATCTGTTAGTTTTTCTTTAAGAAGCCCTCCTGTTCTCCATTCATTACCTGTATTAACTGCACCTGTTTGAACTTGTTCCCTGTATAAAAGACACACCTGTCCACACACTCAATCAAACAGACTCCAACCTCAACACAATGGCCAAAACCAGAGAACTGTGTAAGGACATCAGGGATAAAATTGTAGACCTGCACAAGGCTGGGATGGGCTACATGACAATAGGCAAGCAGCTTGGTGAGAAGGCAACAACTGTTGACGCAATTATTAGAACATGGAAGAAGTTCAAGATGACGGTCAATCATCCTTGTTCTGGGGCTCCATGCAAGATCTCACCTCGTGGGGCATCAATGATCATGAGGAAGTTGAGGGATCAGCCCAGGACTACACGCCAGGACCTGGCCAATGACCTGAAGAGCGCTGGGACCACAGTCCCAAAGAAAACCATTAGTAACACACTACGCCGTCATGGATTCAAATCCTGCAGCACACGCAAGGTCCCCCTGCTGAAGCCAGCGCATGTCCAGGCCCGTCTGAAGTTTGCCAATGACCATCTGGATAATCCAGAGGAGGAATGGGAGAAGGTCTTGTGGTCTGATGAGACAAAAATAGAGCTTTTTGGTCTAAACTCCACTTGCCGTGTTTTGAGGAAGATGAAGGATGAGTACAACCCCAAGAACACCATCCCAACTGTGAAGTATGGAGGCGGAAACATCATTCTTTGGGGATGCTTTTCTGCAAAGGGGACAGGACGACTGCACCGTATTGAGGGGAGGATGGATGGGGCCATGTATTGCGAGATCTTGGCCAACAACCTCCTTCCCTCAGTAAGAGCATTGACTATGGGTCGTGGCTGGGTCTTCCAGCATGACAACGACCCAAAACACACAGCCAGGGCAACTAAGGAGTGGCTCTGTAAGAAGCATCTCAAGGTCCTGGAGTGGCCTAGCCAGTCTCCAGACCTGAACCCAATAGAAAAGGGTTAGAGGGAGCTGAACGTCCGTATTGCCCAGCGACAGCCCCGAAACCTGAAGGATCTGGAGAAGGTCTGTATGGAGGAGTGGGCCAAAATCCCTGCTGCAGTGTGTGCAAACCTGGTCAAGAACTACAGGAAACGTATGATCTCTGTAATTGCAAACAAAGGTTTCTGTACCAAATATTAAGTTCTGCTTTTCTGATGTATCAAATACTTGATGAATTAGTTAAATGTATTAGTTAAAAATCATACAATGTGATTTTCTGTATTTTTGTTTTAGATTCTGTCTCTCACAGTTGAAGTGTACCTATGATAAAAATTACAGACCGCTTTGTAAGTAGGAAAACCTGCAAAATCGGCAGTGTATCAAATACTTGTTCTCCCTACTGTGTGAAACATTTGATCTCAAATCCAAAATGCTGGAGTATAGAGCCAAATGTAAAATGTTAGTTTCTGTGTGTGTGTGTGTGTGTGTGTGTGCGCGCTAAGATGCTGTCAAAACATTGCCACGGCGGATGCCATCGACTCCGACCCTAAGACAGTCAAGTGAGTGCCTGTAGAGAGAGCCTTGTGTGTGTGTGTGTGTCCTCACACAGCCAGTGAAATCAGAGGTAGCTAGTGACTCCCCTCCCTGGGCTTGCCTGGCCTGGCACGTGTGTTTTTAGATGTCTTGTTGGGGGATGATGTATTAGTTAGAGAGGGAGAGGATCTGTCATTGGCCAGTTAGCATGTCACTGCTCTGACAGTGGGGAGTGAAAGGCTGACCCTTGTACTGTGTTGGGCAGATCACAATCATCATCAAGCGGACTAAACGCCTGATTGATGATGATGATGATGACTTAATCAGTTGTTTTTTGTGGATTCCTTTTTTATCCGCCCTTACTGCAAGTGTGTTGTTTTCAACCAGTCAAATTCAATCTGGTTTCATTCATGGTTCATCATTTTGTTCAGAACACTGTGCCAGGTTCAGTTTCAAAATCTAATTTGTTTCTTCACATGCTTAATCCACACCTGTTGTTTACGAACAGTGAAATGCTTACTTACAGGCCCAATGAAGTGAGAAAGAAATGGAGAAATAATAGAAAGTTTAACACGTAATAATAGATATACAACAAGTAACTCATTTGGCTATATACAAGTTTTACCAGTACTGAGTCGATATGCAAGGGTACAAGGTAATTGAGGTAGCTAAAGGTGTACAGTACCAGTCAACAGTTTGGATACACCTACTCATTCAGGGATTTTTTTCTTTATTTTTACTATTTTTCTTGTTGTATAATAATAGTGAAGACATCAAAACTATGAAATAGCACATGGAATCATGTAGTCACCAAAAAAGTGTTAAACAAATCAAAATATATTTGAGATTCTTCAAAGTAGCCACCCTTTGCCTTGATGACAGCTTTGCACACTCTTGGCATTCTCTCAATCAGCTTCATGAGGTAGTCACCTGGAATGCATTTCGATTAATAGGTGTGCCTTGTTAAAAGTTAATTTGTGGAATTTCTTTCCTCCTTAATGCGTTTGAGCCAATCAGTTGTTGTGGTATACAGAAGACAGCCCTATTGGGTAAAAGACCAAGTCCATATTATGGCAAGAACAGCTCAAATAAGTAAAGAGAAACGACAGTCCATCATCACTTTAAGACATGAATGTCCGTCAATCCGGAAAATGTCAAGAACTTTGACAGTTTATTCAAGTGCAGTCGCAAAAACCATCAAGAGCTATGATCAAACTTGGTCTCATGAGGACTGCCACAAGAAAGGAAGACCCAGAGTTACCTCTGCTGCAGATTATAACTTCATTACAGTTAACTGCATGTCAGATTGCAGCCAATAAATGCTTCACATAGTTCAAGTAACAGACACATCTCAACATCAACTTTTCAGAGGAGACTGCTTGAATCAAGTCTTCATGGTCAAAATAATGCAAAGAAACCACTACTAAAGGACACCAATAAGAAGAGACTTGCTTTGGCCAAGAAACATGAGCAATGGACATTAGACCAGTGGGAATCTGTCGTTTGCTCCGAGTCCAAATTTTAGATTTTTGGTTCTAACCGCCGTGTCTTTGTGAGACGCAGAGTAAGTGAACGGATTATCTCAGCATGTGTGGTTCCCACCGTGAAGCATGGACGAGGAGGTGTGATGGTGTGGGGATGCTTTGCTGGTGACACTGTCAGTGATTTATTTAGAATTCATTGCAAACTTAACCAGCATGGCTACCACAGCATTCTGCAGAAATACATCATTCCATCTGGTTTGCGTTTAGTTGGGCTACCATTTGTTTTTCAACAGGACAATGACTCCAAACACAACTCCAGACTGTGTAAGGGCTATTTGACAAAGATGGAGAGTGATGGAGTGCTGCATCAGATTACCTCAACGCAATTGAGATGGTTCGGGATGAGTTGGACCGCAGAGTGAAGTAAAAGCAGCTAATAAGTGCTCCGCATATGTGGGAACTCCTTAAAGACAGTTGGAAAAGCATTCATCATGAAGCTGATTGAGAGAATCCCAAGAGTGAGCTAAGTTGTCATCAAGACAAAGGGTGGCTACTTTGAAGAATCTCAAATCTCAAATATATTTGTTTAACACTTCTTTCGTTACTACATGATTCCATAGTTTTGATGTCTTCACTATTATTCTACAATGTAGAAAATAGTAAGAATAACGATTAACCCTTGAATGAGTAGGTTTATCCAAACTTTTGACTGGTACTGTACATATAACTACGAATAAAGGTACAGACCGTAAACAGTATGTGATGAGTCAAAGAAGTTATTCAAAAGTAATTCAAGATAATTGTGAGTGGTGATGGGTGAGTCCTGACTTGTAGCTGTGTTGTGTTTCCAATAAGATGCACTGAGAGAGTGATTACCCCAAGTCTTCTTTATTGATGATATCACAAGATCATTCTAGAAGGTCAATGCTTTTAGCTGAGATGTTCTCTATCCCGTCATTGCTATGGTGCAGCAAAGAATTTCACCTACCTAGCTACCCTGGAAATACCTCTTTTGTGGCCTGAGAGAGAAAGAACCTCCTTTTTCTACTTCCAATAAGCGGCACTTGGCTGACCTCCGCTGTCTCCTAAATCGGGGCCTTAATCGTGGAGAACAAATTGCTTGGCTGTCTTCCCACTCGGCTGTGAGAACAGGGCTGCAGCACAACACACATTCCCCAGGACTACCGTGAGATGTAGCCCTCAGCTGCTTTCTTCGCCGGCCAGGCCGGTGATTTCTTTGAAAAAAACATGTCTGGCCCTGTTATGGATCAATTGGAGGCACTGTTTTTGCGGCTTCTGCTGCACCATCAAATGATATAGAGATTTATACCTGGATACTGCATTTCATTTTCAGTTCTTTGAGTGTCAAAATGTCTTCTAATTATATTACAGTGTTTTGAAGTAGGAGAAAACACTCTTTAGGTATTGATTATATTTGGACAGCTGATCGAACAATGTTAGTTGGGAAAGAAAGAAATTACCCACTTCATGCCCCCCCCCCCCAAGTCCGTGGGATATAACTGAAAGGAAGCTTGCGAGAGAATCCAATTTGGCCTTGTGCGCCTAAAAACAGGCATGTTTTTTGTCTGTGTGTTCATTGTTGAGGAATTTCACCAGCTGTCTTGCACCCAATGGGCCTGTGAAGAGGCTCATTGATGCACCCCACATTAGAGTAGCAGCAGCAGCATTTCCTCTTCAATTGGTGGCTGAGGACTCAGGAGTGTTTAGCTGCTGTGTTTTCCTGTAGCCTTATTGTTTATCATATCCATTTCACTTCTTGTTTTCTCACCCCCATTGGGAACACGGAGAAAAACTTTGACACTGGTGTGTTGCTATTAACCACCTTAAAGGCTTCAATTTAAGCAGATGGGTGATTTGTTTTTGATTTGACAGCCTTCCCTCCGCTCCTGCTCTGAGATGGGATGGGGGCTAGGAGGGAGGGGTAAGGGAGACTGTAGGAGAAAAGGGCACTTTATGAAGAAAAAACCCAAGTGCAAAGCAGCCAAATGCCTGTCAGCGCTGTCCACTTGAGATGATTAATGGTGCCTAGGTCTGATGGACAGAGCAAGTGTGAGACTTCTGTTGAGGCAATCACGGGACTGAGAGAGAGAGTTGGGTTAAGACAAGTGTTTAATGTCTTTGCTGTAACTTAAGAAGCTTGATCTTGACATCTAGCCACTTCGCTAGCAAACCAAATGAATAACTGGAGCCCAGAGCAGGATATAATTGATTTGATATCTTAGATTTCTTATATTTATAAGCAGTGGCATAGCATGCACCCCCGCAGCTGTGCCCCTAACTCCCTAAAATTGTATTGAAAATTATACCGTCAGTATTATGCAATACCCTAGTATATTGTGGCGGTGTCAGAAGAAGTCCCAAAAAATTGTCAGACTCCTGTCACTCAAGTCATAGACAGTTCTCTGTTCTCAAGTGGTACCGGAGCGCCATGTCTAGGTCCAAAAGGCTCCTTAACAGCTTCTACCCCCAAGCCATAAGACTGCTGAACAATTAATCAAATGGCCAACCGGACTATTTGCATAGACCCCACCCCCCACCTTGTTTTTACACTGCTGCAACTCAGTTTATTATCTATGCATAGTCACTTTACCCCTAGCTACATGTACAAATTACCTCAACTAACCTGTACCCCCACACATTGACTCTGTACCGGAACCTACTGCATATAGCCTCATTTATTATTTTGTTACAATTTATTTGATTTTTTTACTTTAGTTTATTTAGTAAATATTTTCTTAACTCAATTTTCTAAACTGTATTGTTGGTCAAGGGCTTGTAAGGGCTTCTAAGTAAACATTTCATGGTAAGGTGCCTGTTGTATTTGGTGCATTTGACATAAAATGTGATTTGATTTGGTACGGTATAAATGGTAGTCGTGGCCAAAATTGGGGATGCACGATATATCGGTGAACATATTGGAATAGGCTGATATTAGCTAAAAATGCCAACCTCGGTATCGGCCAAAAGTCTAGTTTAACGCTGATGTGCAAAACCGATGTCAAAGCTGATGTGCATACCTATATAACGTAGGTACATGATGTAATGACGCCACATGCGCTACACTTGCAACACAGTCTTGCCCACAATGTCTGCTGTGTGGATCGATCAGTCAACAAGTCGAGCAGTCATTTGAAACTGTCCACCTTTAGTCTAGTTGAGTATCTGGAGCATCAGCATTTGTGGGTTAGATTACAGTCTCAAAATGTCCAGAAACAAATTACTTTCTTTTGAAACTCGTCAATCTATTCTTGTTCTGAAAAATGAAGACTATTCATGCGAGAAATTGCCAAGAAACTGAAGATCTTGTATAGTGCTGTGTACTACTCCCATCACAGAACAGCGCAAACTGGCACTAACCAGAATAGAAAGAGGAGTGGGAGGCCCCGGTGCACAACTGAGCAAGAGGACAAATACATTAGTTTCTAGTTTGAGAAACATGCTTCATTAAATAGTACCCGCAAAAGACCAGTCTCAACGTCAACAGTGAAGAGGTGACCATGGATGCTGGCCTTCTAGGCAGAGTTGCAAAGAAAAAGCCATATCTCAGACTGGCCAATAAAAATAAAATATTAAGATAGACAAAAGAACACAGACACTGGACAGAGGAAGATTGGAGAAAAGTTATGGACAGACAAATCTAAGTTTGAGGTGTTTTGGATCACAAAGAACAACATTTGTGAGACGCAGAAAAAAATGAAAAGATGCTGGAGGAGTGCTTGATGCCATCTGTCAAGCATGGTGGAGGCAATGTGATGGTCTGGGGGTGCTTTGGTGGTGGTAAAGTGGGAGATTTGTTCAGGGTAAAAGGGATTTTGAAGGAAGGCTATCACTCCATTTTGCAACGCCATGCCATACCCCGTGGACAGCGCTTAATTGGTTCCAATTTCCTCCCACAACAGGACAATGACCCAAAGCACAGCTCTAAATTATGCAATAACTATATTTAGGGAAGAAGCAGTCAGCTGGTATTCTGTTTATAATGGAGTGGCCAGCACAGTCACCTGATCTCAACTCTATTAAGCTGTTGTGGGAGCAGCATGACCGTATGGTACGTAATTCAAAAGTAATTCACCTCCCAACTTGTGGGAGGTGCTTAAAGAAGCATGGGGTGAAATCTATTCAGATTACCTCATCAAATTGACGACTAGAATGCCAAAGGTCTGCAAGGCTGTAATTGCAAATGTCACTGGACATGGCCGCAAGAGACAACTTGATGGAAGATTGCAGCGAAGGATTATTCTAATGGTGGAGAAAGCACCTCGGTCAACTGCCACACAGATTCAAGTTGACCTTCAGACACAAGGTACGACAGTTTCAACTCGCACCATCCGTAGCCAACTCAATGAAAGGGGGTTATATGGCAGGAGACCCAGGAGGACCCCCATCCTAGCCTGACTAATTTGTCAGAAAACACCTGAACATGCCAAAATTCTTCTGGGAGAATGTCCTGTGGACAGATGAGACCAAATTAAAGCTGTTTGGTAAAGCACACATCCCTATGTTTACAGAAAACAAAATGAAGCTTTCAAAGAAAGTAACACTTTCCCTACAGTCAAACATGGAGGTTTAGTGATGTTTTGGGGCTGCATCGCTGCCCCTGGCACTGGTTGCCTTGTGCATGGCATCATGAAATCAAGTGAATACCAAGGTTTTTTGGAGCTCAATGTCGGACCTAGTGTCAGAAAGCTGGGTCTCCGTCCAAGGTCATGGGTCTTCCAGCAGGCCAATGACCCCAAACACACTTCAATAAGCACCCAGGAATGGTTCAAGACAAAACGCTGGACTGTTCTGAAGTGGCCAGCAATGAGCCCAGATCTAAATCCCATTTGAAAACTTGTGCAGAGATCTGAAAACAGCAGTTATGAGAAGGCACCCTCCTAATCTGGGAGAACTGGTGCAGTTTGCACAAGAGGAGTGGGCCAAACTGCCAGTACAGAGGTGCAGAAAGCTCATCGACGGTTACTTGTTTGCTGTTATTTTGACCAAAGGCTGTGCTACCAAATATTAAGTCTAGGGTGTCAATAATTTGTCAATGCCATTTGTTTGTTTATTTTCTGTTTTAAATTAATATATTAAGTTCTGAATCAAAAACAAAGGTTCTGTAATATTAATAGGGAAATAAAGAATTGTGGAGACCAAATACTCTGTTCAATTTCAACTTATTTTTAGGGAAAATTGTGAGATACTTGAAAAAAGTGCAAGGGTGCCAATATTTTGGCGTGACTGTATACCGCCCAAACATGGTGTAGTGTTGAGTATACTGTAGTAAGTACGTTGATGCGTCAAGAAACCTGATGCTGGGGGTTTGTTTGGCTATTGGAGTAAGAGCTAGCTAAGTTTATTATAGGAAAATCCTCCGCAGTAAAGATTTAGATTGTAATGCTGTAAGCCGGCCTTGTCTGTGCCATTTAACCAGAACAGTCAGGACTGGACTGGAGAGAGGGAGAGAAACTGAGCTGATGGTTGTTTTGCATCATGGCTAAAACTGACAGACTGGTCAATAGTTTCTCTCCCAGAAACTATTGCACAACTTTTAACCAGGGCACAGGTCAAAAGTAGTGAATAGCCACCACTAGTCAGCTACTTGCTCCACCTCCCAATGGACATGTATTCTTCTTACTCACTCACCACTCTATGGACAAGTATCCTTGTTTACGCACTTTGCAGCATCTGTATAGAATTTAAAACTAGTTGTAAATATACACCGAGTACACCAAATATTAGGATCACCTTCCTGATATTGAGTTGCACCCCCCCTGGGAAACTGTCGAGTGTGAAAAATCTAGCAGCGTTGTAGTTCTTGACACAAACCGGTGTGTCTGGTACCTACTACCATACTCCGTTCAAAGGCACTTAAATCTTTAGTTGTGCCTATTCGCCCACTGAATGGCACACATACACAATCCATGTCTTAATTGTCTCAAGGCTTAAAAATCCTTCTTTAACCTGTCTCCTCCCTTTTCATCTACACTGCTTTTGAAGTGGATTTAACAAGTGACAATCAATCGTAGCATTCAACTGGTCAGTCTGTCATGGAAATGTTTTGTACACTCGGTGTATATCAAATCAAATTGATTTAAATAGAAACAGAAACCCAGCCTAAAACCCCAAACAGCAAGCAATGCAGGTGTAGAAGCACGGTGGCTAGGAAAAACTCCCTAGAAAGGCCTAAACCTAGGAAGAAACCTAGAGAGGAACCAGGCTATGTGGGGTGGCCAGTCCTCTTCTGGCTGTGCCGGGTGGATATTATAACAGAACATGGCCAAGATGTTCAAATGTTCATAAATGACCAGCATGGTCAAATAATAATAATCACAGGCAGAACATTTGAAACTGGAGCAGCAGCACGGCCAGGTGGACTGGGGACAGCAAGGAGTAATGTCAGGTAGTGGCATGGTCCTAGGGCTCAGGTCCTCAGAGAGAGAGAATTAGAGAGAACATACTTAAATTCACACAGGACACCGGATAAGACGGGAGAAGTACTCCAGGTATAACAAACTGACCCTAGCCCCCCGACACATAAACTACTGCAGCATAAATACTGGAGGCTGAGACAGGAGGGGTCAGGAGACACTGTGATCCCATCCGATGACACCCCCAGACAGGGCCAAACAGGAAGGATATAACCCCACCCATTTTGCCAAAGCACAGCCCCCACACCACTAGAGGGATATCTTCAACCACCAATTTACCATCCTGAGACAAGGCCGAGTATAGCCCACAAAGATCTCCGCCATGGCACAACCCAAGGGGGGGCGCCAACCCTGCTGCCTTGTGATCTTTTTATATTCTATTATTTGACTTATTATTTTGTTTCATTCACTTCATTTTAACCCGTATTGTTAGCTTAAGAATTTCACTGTACCCTGCAATTACATCTGCGACCCTGTGCATGTGACTAATAACCTCTGAATTGATTTGGATTTGTTGAAGGCAGGCTTCTCTTTGAACTACAGTAGCTCAGCACAGTCAGGCCTATTGGCTAGTGACTGAATCTCGAGGCGTGCAGTAGTTGTGCCCTAACCGCCTTAATGTTACCAGGTTGTCGGTCAGTCAGCTGTGTTTACTGTGGGCCGGCCACATTGGCTTGGCGACGTGTCGGCGGCCAGCACTGCGTAGTGTATGGGCGTGGGAACAGTAGATGCCCAGCGGGGGATGTGAGGAAGTCCCTAACAGTAACCCAGAGACGGAGTGCTCTGTCCTCTACAATTACACCATGAATGGGCTCTTGGGGATCCATGTATGCATTATATTACCACTGAGCAGGGCTAGCACTCACACTACAGGGCTACCTCCCCCCATACAGGACAGGGAGGCTCGCTGTGCTGTACGTACACGCACACTATAGCAGAGCTACAATGGGGACATTCTGTGGCCTGTTTAATAGGGCTTTATTTTAATTTAACAGTTTCTGGAAATGACTTGCCTGAGAGTTTTGCACACTCTGTCGTATGAGCACATCTGTCCATACTATTATAGTAGGTGTTCTGTGAGCAAAATGGTTTCCAACTGAATCCAAACCTGTTGAATCTAACCTCCCCCGCTGGTCTGAGAGGTGGTAAAACGTCAGGTTACTCATATGGTGCACTGATTTAGAAACCATTTATTTGAATTTCATTCTGGTTTCACTACACTACTAACTCAACCATGAGTGTAGCAAGATGTTGTTATATAGATGTCTAGCTCACAGATTCAGTTCCTTATGAGAAGTGTGAAACATGGCTGTAAAGAACAGTGACTGGGGCCAGAATTGAAATGTGGTGGTACTGAAAAATCCCTCTGTCTCTGTCCTCCTCCCTCCCCCGCTCCTCTCTTCACCCCCTTTTACCTCTGTTTATTGTGCTACAGTTACAGCCACTGAAACCTGATAAGACCATGGGGGATAGGGGCCGAGGTTAGTGCGCAGGGCAGGCGGTGGGGGGAGGGGCTGGATTAAGGGGCCTCCTGTCCTACAGAGAATGATTAATGAGCCCCTAAAACTGGGGGGGCCCACCTTTTTGATAGGGGGAACACTGATGGACAGCAGACGAGGGAAAGACTGCCACGTGTCTGGACTGCGAGGGAGGAGGGCATGAGAGATTAAGGTAACCAACAGACAGGGGAGGCACAGGGAAAGGGGAGGGGGGAGAGGGTGCCACAACTACAGAGGCATCAGAGGGGGAGCGGAGTGAAGGGAGGCATCAGGCCTGCATGTGTGGAAACAAGGCCACAGTCTTTCATTTCCCCTGGAAATGAGCGATCTGTCACTGGGGAAGACACTGGGGGTGTGTCCCAAACAGCACCCTATTCCCTATATAGTTTACAACTTTTAAACCGAGCCCTATGAGCACTACTTTTGACCTGTGCCCTGGTTCATTAGGGTAGGGGGCACTATTTTCACCTCTGGATGAAAAGCGTGCCCAAAGTAAACTGCCTGCTACTCAGGCCCAGAAGCTCGGATATGCATATAATTGGTAGATTTGAATAAAAAACACTAAAGTTTCCAAAACTGTTAAAATAATGTCTGTGAGTATAACAGAACTGATTTGGCAGGTGAAAACCTGAGAAAAATCCATCCAGGAAGTGGGATTTTTTTATGTTTGTAGTTTTCTATTGAATGCCATTACATTATCCATTGACTTAGGACTCAAATTGCACGTCCTATGGCTTCCACTAGATGTCAACAGTCTTTAGAAATTGTTTCAGGCTTGTGTTCTGAAAAATGAGAGAGTAAGACCACTCTGAATGAGTGGACCCTACAGTGTCCCAGAGCTTTTTCATGCGTGCGACTGAGAGCACGCCTTTCTTGTTTACCTTTTATATTGACAACGTTATTGTCCGGTTGAAATATTAATCAATATATTGAAAGATTATAATTCTACGAACTTTACGGATACCATTGGATTTTTCGTCTGCCTATTGTGACTGCGTATGAGCCTGTGGATTACTGAACAAAACGTGCGAACAAAATGGAGGTTTTTGGCTATAAAGAGGGATTTTTATTTCTGATTTGTGTAACTCCTCTACTTGGCTGGTAACTGTTTGTAATGATTTGTCTGCTGGGCGCTGTTCTCAGAATCTCATTATGCTTTTGCCGTAAAGCCTTTTTTAAATCTGACACCGTGGTTGGATTAACAAGAAGTTAATCTTTAAACTGATGTATAACACTTGTATGTTTTATGAATTTTAATAATGAGTATTTCTGTTTTTGAATTTGGCGCTCTGCAATTTCACTGGATGTTGGCCAGGTGGGGCTAGCATCCCACGTACCCTAGTGAGGTTAAAAGTTGTGCAATACATGGGGAATATGGTGCTATTTGAGACGCAACTTGGGTCTGGAGCTGGTCCAGGCAGGAGCTGGGGATGGGCTGACAGAGTAGATTGGTCTCCTGAGGGAGGAAAGAGTGGGAACCGCAGGGCCAACCCCAGCCCAGTGCAGTCAGAGCCACTGCTTTATAATAAATGCCTTCTAGAATGTAGACAGATGCCGACAAGTATTCTTAGCTGCAGACATTTCTCTTTGATCAAAGATGTGGTCAGCGTGTTGATATGTTAGAGGTCTGAGATTGTCTTGGGTCATTTTAAAACCCCGACCGCCTAAATTACAAAGCTGTATTTAGATGCAGGCTCATCCACAGGCAGACCCATCAGTCCTTTTTTTCCCCCACTTCAAAACCAAAGGAAATTGGGGTTTTCCTGATGTTAGCTCGATGGGAATCTACTCTATCTTATCTGTTTAGTTTTGGTACCATCAGGGGCCTGCCCTTTTTTTTGTGTGTCTTTCTCCCCCCCCCCCTTTCCTGAATCAATCCACTTTGTGGGATGTATTTAGTGATGTAAACATTGCAGACAGAAACAGAATTAATAGAACTGTGACAATTGCCTTCTCTATTTGACAAGGTTTCAATCTGAATGTTGTAATGTTAATGTAACATCTCTATAGTTCTCTCTTTGTCCTGTCCATCCAGTGATGGATGGACTGAGATAGTTAACGGCCCCCGATGGAGAGCTTCACCAGCACAATAGCCCGGCACTGACATACAGTATGGTTTATAGAGTACTGTTACATACGACTCGGTAATGTACGGGTACACATTGGGTTTCCAAGAGAAACAAAGAATGACATATGTCTGTACTGTCGGTGGACGAAGGATGTCTCATAAGAGCCTGTTGTACTCTTTTACGCACACAGTCAGTGCTACAGTATCGATCCTAGACCTTCTACTTTTTATTGCTTTCTCTGGGTTACAATGTCAGCCCATATGGTCCATGTATGGAGACTGTTTCATTCCAGCTCAAGGTTCCAATCAGCATCTCCTCCACACCCTATGCTATCCCCAGTCCACAGCAGCTGATGCTCCTGTATTGATCACCTCTTGCTGAGGTCCAAATTGGCTCGCCAGCTGATGGTTTTATCTGTCAATCTGGGTGTCCATTGATTAGAGCAGTTATCTGTGTTACAAAGAGAATAGAGGGAGGGGGGGGGGGCGCAGAGGTCCACTGAGACCCTGTCAGTGGTCCTTCTGCCGGTGGAGGGAGAGGTTTCTGTCCCCTACCTACCCTCTAAACCAGCCCTGTTCTAGTTGGCCACCTCTGTGGTCACTGCAGCAGCCCAGTTATTCTGTTATTTGAGGAGCAGCTGATTTCAGAACGGTCTCTCTTATTACCTCAGGCGAGAATGATGACGTTTTATACTTTGACGGGGAGAGAAAACGTAGAAGCACAGTGGAGATCGAAAAGCCGTCTAGTAATGTGTTCATCATGTCAAATTTCGACACCAAGCCAATTTTTGCTTTTAAAAATACATTTACCCACCAGCGCAATTTGGTTATATTAGACTACTGAAACTGAATACAAATGTAAAAGTGTAGGCTATGGTTTGATCACCTCTATCTAATGGACTGATGATTAGAGTCCAGTCAGCCAGTAGTCCAAACCAGACCCCGGCCTCGAGGGACCAAAGGGATTTGGGTTACAGTTGAAGTGGCTGTCTCACTTTTCGCGTTATCCACATTCCACCCTTTCAATCCCCCTCCCCCAATTCACCAGGTGACCCATCTTTATGACCCGAGAGGGAGTCATATTTCTCTCTCTCTTTTAAATCTTTCTTTCTCCCTCTCTTTTGCTCCTTTTCTCACCCCTTTTATCGCTGATCTTCTTACTGAGCTAATCGTTCCCAATGAGAGAGAGAGAGATTACCGTCCCCATTTTGGACTGCAGCCAGATCACGGTCAACTCTGTGCGTTGTTGCTGTTGTTCCTTTATCCTTTACAAGACTGTATCAAAGGATTTGTCCTATAACTAAAAAAAGGCTCTCGTTACCCAGGCTTCAATCCAGTGATTTACATGTTGTGTATTGAGTTTAACATATAATGGAAGGTATCTTTGCAATTTACTCTTCAAATGTTTGTTGTGGGATTTCTGTGTCATGGTTTGTCATGAGACCCTACCTCCTCCTCCCCCGGGGCCTGGCCGGCACCAGCTGTGCTTTTATATCCCCGCCTGCCTGGTGTTATTGGCCTCCTACATGTATAGGGGGTCATCTTAACTCTCGTTATAGAAAGGAGGGCTGTTTGGCTGCTGTGTGTCCACATACATATTCCGTACCACTTGATATGAATTGGTCAGTCATGTGATGCATATGAATGGCTCTCCCCAGACTAAAGATAGCTGAAGAATTCCATACTGTCGTTGGACTTTACCTTCTATGTCCCTCGGCCCGGCATTAAAAATCAAACAAACGCTGCTCCAGCATAGCAGGCCCTGACAATACCAGGCTCGACATATGAACATATAAACCAAAAGGCCTTGGGTCCCTGGGTAAACTAAACACTCAGTAGGAGCAGTAAGGGCTGCTTGTAGACTAGTGGGTCTGAGACAGAGAGGCAGAACAGTGGTGGGGAGCTGCAGGCCCTTGTTTGGTCTAATCTGGGATGTTGCTGGTGGAGGGGTGGATCCAAAGGGCTTTGGGGTGGGGTTAGTGGGGGGACACTGACATGAGGCAGAGGCCATTTGTGTTCTGGCTGACACCTTATAGCAGTAATCCAGTCTTTATCCAGCTGGCTGTCCCATCCACCTCATCCGCTCCTTCCCTCTCTGAGCTTGGGGGGGGGGGGGGCGTATGTATATCGAGAAAGGGGGAGGGGGGTCCACAGAAAGCGATATATCCTTTAGATAATGATGGGCTTATAAATGTGCTCCTGCCTGCCCTTGTTTCTCTCTTTCTAACCTCTCTCTCCATCCACTCTTTCCTTCCTCTTTTCCTCCTCCCTCACTCCAAAGAGGTGGATGGTAGTGAAATACCACACCTCGTGGCAGCACATTCTGTAAAAAATGCATTTCCTGTCTCCTCACCCCAGCCCCTGTCAGCTGGAATGTGAATAATGTGAAATCAGCTGCATTTAATTTACGATGCCGGCATAAGAGCCAGTTCATTTATTTATTATAGAATTATTTAATGCAGACAAAAAAAATGATCAGGGATCATCATGTAATGACCTTTTTGTTTTTTGTCACATGGAGATGGATCGCATCCTTGGAACTGTAGGGGGCAGTGTGGATGGTGCAGGGTGAAGGGGGTTATACTGATCATGTGACAAAGGGATGCTTCAACACCAGTCTCATTGGTGTTTTAAATGTTCTGTTTTCTCCCCTGGAACTGTGACTCGCTAACTGACTGGTTCAGACTGCAGTAGGCTGGTCTCCCTCTTTTTGATCTTGTTCTCTATCCAGCGTAGTGTCTTCTAAGCTGGGCTGTGCCCACTACTGACAATGATGCCTCAATTACTGTACTGTAACTCCCTCCCAGTGGGGTGAGAGGTGGCTGCCTCCTGGCCCTTCCTGCCACTATGGGCCTCTCTCTGTTGGGCTCTGGCCCTGTCTGAACACTGGAAGTACTGCGAATGGAGGAAGGAGTTAGGGAGTGGCTCAGGGAGCCTTCACCACCACAGCACTTCCCACCACCATGACCTCTGACCTCCACAGCCATTAATCATTCGCCTCCTGATGGCCCTGTCCCAGGGGGGAAATCAGTCCAGGGCAAAGGATGATGGGAGGTGAAGCCTGTAGCCAATTACAAATTGTTTCGGTACTGCAGTGGACAAATCCCTGCTGCCCTTTGAGAGAAAGCAGCCAATAGTTGCCTACATTAACGCTAGCATGAGCTAATGCTTCAGCTGTTCAATATGTGGCCTGCTATCATGGCTACGCTGCTCTGCTACTCATTTCTACATCGACTGACTCTGGGGTGGTGATTCCCATATTAAAATGTGTTTAAAGTGATTGTGCCCACAGGCCCAAAAGAGCTGGAGCAGATGTTTATCACCAAAGACTGGTGGGTTGTTAGTTCTCACTAATGTTTCTCTATCTCCTCCAGTCTAGCTGAAGGGGCTTTGGTTAATTACGTAATTTAATCATTTTCATAAATGGGTTGTTGCAGTTTGCTCACATTTCAGCAGATCCTGTTGAAACGTGTTCATTTGATTCTGTAGCGTTAGGTTTATTGTAGCGTTTGTATTTTGTTTACGCAGAAAATCTATTGTCTAAATTAAAATACGGATTCTTGCAAAAAAAAACACTTCTCTCCATCGCTTCCTGATGGTCCTATTCCTAACATTGATATTAGTGAGCTGGAATGGAATAGAGGCATTGATGTGAATTAAAGCCTAAATGCTGGGTTGTCAGTGCAGGTCAGGTCTATTGTGCTTATCTGTCCTGGCCTCATTGTCCAGGGGGACATACGGCTGGCTGTGTATGAAAACGGCTTTTGCTGACCTGCACTTTAATTCAGACATCAATAACCCCTGGCCAACCTCTGACCCCTGCAGTTGTACTAATTGTTTGATGCAGGATTGATGTCCTTGCAGCGCTGCATTAAATAACTGTGGCCTGACCAGGACTCAGGCCGGCCTTTTACACCACATTCCTTCTGCTTTTGATAGTCAGTATGTTCTGGAAGCGCTGGGTCGGGCTGGGCTACTGGGTCGGGCTGGGCTACTGGGTCGGGCTGGGCTACTGGGTCGGGCTGGGCTACTAACTCCTCTGTTCTATCTACCCTCTACCCAGCCTCTCTCCGTCTCTCTCTCTGGTGGCTGGTGGTAGTGACACCATGCTCTCTGTGCTAATCAAACATCCTGCCTGATGTCATCTCATCCACCACACAGAGAGACAGGACTCCAGACACATTAGTGGGCTGTTGGCACTTCCTCAATCTTACAGGAAACTGATATGTCCTAGCGGCCATGGACAATCTAAAGTTCATGTTGTGTATATTGTACCCTAGTTTTGTGAAATGTCTTTCTCCTTTCAGATGTGTTTTATTTATTACTACTCAATACTACTACTACAGTACTATAGATGAGAAAGTGGCTATTTTGGCAAAAATGTCATCTGTTTCGGAGTCTGTTAATCGTCTCCAGAGATCAGATTGTTGAATTCCGGGAAAAGTTGAGGCTATTCCCACTGTCTCGTAGGTGTAGTGGATTTTGATTTCCTAGCTTAGCTAGCTGTAGTTACCGCTGGCTTTGTTGATGGCCTACTGTGTATATAGGCTTTAGTTGTAAGTAGGGTTGCAAAGATTCAGAAACTTTTTGGTAAATTTCAAGGAATTTTCCTGGAAATTGTCCATGGGAAGTTAATTAAGCCTGGGAATTTTGGGAATTTTGCTTAAATTCATCAAAAAAGTTAGCTTATAACAGTGAACCTTTTTTTGTGGGATACACATGGCAATTCTAGGTCTTGTGGCATATTTTGGTTAAACTTTCCCCAATTCAATGGAATTGCAACCCTCTGCATGCACAGTGCATTCTTCCATCACATCATACAAAGGAATTGTTTATTCTAACTGCTTAACTATTTATCTGTACATGGAATAGTATTTGTTTTTTACTCTTTTTTTTTCTTCTAATCTTTACAGGAAAATGCCACGGGCACTATCTGATGTGTGGATACATTTCACTGCAGCTAATGTAGAAGGAAAAGCTGTGTACATTTGCGAATAATGTGCCAAATCATATGTGAAGAATGTAGCAAAGATGCAGAATCATCTGACCAAGTGCATAAAGTTCCCTCAGCACTCACAACACGCAACCTCTGATAAAAGTCCCTCTACTTCCATTTGAAGTGAAAATGATGAATCAGACACCTTATCGATAGCAACAGCTCATGGTTCTCCTGGAATCAGAAGTTTTTTAGACTCAATGGAGGAACGTAGTCAGAGAAATGCTGATGAATGTCTTGCTCGAGCTGTGTATGCAACTGGTTAATCTCTGCTCACAGGCAATGTGTATTGGAAGAGATTTCTGAATGTTCTTCGCCCAGCATACACCCCTCCAACCAAACATCCTTTATCTACTCATTTGCTGGATGCAGTGTTCAAATGCAGGTCAAGCAAATCATAGAGAAAGCAGACTGTATTGCAATCATCTACTGATCGGTGGTCGAATGTTTATGGGCAAGGAATAATTAACTATATCTCCACCCCTCAACCAGTATTCTACAAGAGCACAGACACAAGGGACAACAAACACACCGGTCTCTACATTGCAGATGAACTGAAGGCAGTCATCAATGACCTTGGACCACAGAAGGTATATGGACTGGTGACAGACAATGCTGCGAACATGACAGCTGTTTGATCTAAAGTGGAGGGCTCCTACCCTCACATCACACCCATTGGCTGTGCTGCTCATTCATTGAATCTGCTCCTCAAGGACATCATGGCACTGAAAACAATGGATACACATTACAAGAGAGCCAAGGAAATGGTTAGGTTTGCTGCTATAACTTGATGACCCTTCACAATCTACCTCACCAAGCAAAGTGAGAAGAATAAGAGCACCACATTGAAGCTGCCACTCATTAGGGTGGTGTTGTCATCATGTTTGACAGTCTCCTTGAGGGGAAGGAGTCTCCAAGAAATTGCCATATCAGTCTGCTCATATGGACAGCCCCATCAAGAGGATCCTCCTGCATGATGTATTTTGGGAGAGAGTGGTAAGCAGGATGAAACTCCCTATAGCAGTAGCCATTGCATGGATCGTGGGAGACAATGCCATCCTGTCTGATGTTTAGACTCTGCTTGCAGATGTAAGAGAATAAATCCATACTGCCCTGCCCACTTCACTGTTGCTCCAAGCAGAGGAAACTGCAGTTCTGAAAAGCATCAAAAAGCGTGTTGAACCCCAAGTATGCTGGCAAGAGCATCCTGTCTGGTGCAGAGATCAACAAGGCCTATGGTGTCATCATTAACGTGTCTCGCCACCTTGGCCTGGATGAGGGCAAGGTTCTTGGCAGTCTGGCAAAGTACACTTCCAAGCAAGGGCTTTGGGATGGAGATGTAATATGGCAGTCGTGCCAACATATCTCATCAGCCACCTGACTTTGTGGATCTGAGGCTCTTTTCCCTGTTGCCACCATCATCCTCCAAATCCCACCAACATCAGACACCTCAGAGCGCAGCTGGTCTTTGTTTGGGAACACACACACTAAAGCACGCAACAGCCCGACCAATACAAGGGTTGAAAAATTGGTGGCTATCCGGACAAATTTGAGGCATTTTGAGCCTGACAACGAGCCATCCTCAACAAGGTTGGAAAGTGACTGAAGATGAGGCCTCGGAGTCTGATGTTGAAGAGGTGGACATTGAGGAGGAGATCCAGGGAGAAGATATGCCTGAGAGGAAGACAAATTAAGCTTTAGTCTACAAACTATAATTTTACGTATGTTGAAAACGTTTTTGGGAGATGCGATGGATCATTCAATATTCCCTTTTTGTTGTTCAGTGAAATTATCCCATAAATCAACTCATTTAATTGAAGTTAAATTCATAACTAAATAGTTTTTTATTTCTATTGGTTGGATTTAATCATTTACAATTACGTCTACTTATGATAAAGTAAAAGGTTTATGTTTGTCTCCATATAATATGGTAAATATATCCAATGCAAAAAAACATCTACATTTAAATGGTATTCATATTCATTTGCATATATTTCTGTTAATTCCCATCTATTCCCGTTAATTCCCATGAAAAGTTCCCCAAAATATGCAACCCTAGTCGTAAGGGTTTGCAGTGTTTTACAACACATGTTCCTCTCTGACATGAGATGAGGTTATGCCTATGCAGCCACACCCAGCCCCAGAGTTAGCTAGCAACACTTACACAAGCTAGCCAATGTGTCTTCCAGTCAGAGCCAACGATTCTAATGGTTTAATTAAAGACAACCTGTGCCTCGGAGGACTGGACTGACTGGCTGCTGCTAACTTGAGACTTTGAATCATATTGCTATTTGATAAATACATTAATGGGTCTTATTCCAGGTTAGAGCTGCTAGCATCCTGCGGAGGCTGGGAGGATTGGCTGCTATTAACCACTGTGACACAAAGCTGGCCTGGCTTCCGCCTGGCCGTCCTCTCTACTCAGCAGCCACTCTGCACCAGGCCCCGGGCAGCACTATTACAACAGCTAACAGCCGAGGGGTGTGGATTTACTCTGCACAATCCCTTAAATAAACTTCATTATACCAGGCTATCCATGCCCCCCCCCCGCACAAAGATTAGCAGGCCTACAATCCCCCCCGACATGTCAGGACTAGAGAGTGGCGCATAGCACTTTTTTCTAGGCCAGGGTTACACCCCCCCCCCGACACACACACTTTCTACACGCTTTACTGCAGATAAGCTGTTAACAAGATTAATGCATCTGTATCAAAAGTCTGGAGCAGGTTCACTTTGTTTGCAAATCCCTCTTTCCAGGTCCAGCTGTCTTTGCCTTAACTTGGCTAATATGTTCTCTTTGTCAATTTTATTCCTTTGTGTTTACGTTTCCCAGTCTAATCCAACTGGCTCTTTGAGTTATGGGCCTCTGTCACCGAGAGCAGTAACAATATCATCTGGGTATTTGTTTCAGCAAACAATGTGGGGTGAAAATGTACTTTCAATAATAGAAGATCGCGTACCGTTTCTGTCCCAATTAACTTTTCAAAGCATGTTACAGTGAAAATATTCAGAGGAAAAAACAAAACAATGTTCACTTTTTTAAAAAGTTGTTAAAATGTGCAACAAACCTCTTCATCCACACCATTCCAGCTCCTTCAGCAATGTCACTTTAACAGGATATTTGGATCCATATTGATGTGTGTGGTTCTACCTTCAGGGACTCCAGTGAACCGCATCCCCATCATGGCCAAGCAGGTTCTGGACCTGTACATGCTTTACAAGCTGGTGACGGAGAAGGGCGGCCTGGTGGAGGTCATCAATAAGAAGATCTGGAGAGAGATCACCAAGGGCCTCAGCCTGCCCACCTCTATCACCTCTGCTGCCTTCACCCTTCGCACACAGTAAGTCTCTCTCTCTCTCTCTCTCTCTCTCTACCCCATTCTGCTTCGTCATGTGTCCCTATGGTGTGTATCTGTGTCTCTCTCTTTCTATGAAGGCTGTGTTTGTCTGCATGTGTCCATTCATCCTGACCCTAGGGGTGTGTGTGTGTGTGTGTGTGTGTACATCCCTCTCTTTTAACTACTCACCTCTATCACTGCATTCCATCCTCCATCCATTACACCACACGTGTGAGGAGCCCATTGATCCAATAGTTTTTGTGATGTGATTTGGGCCAGAGTTCACAACAATTGAGGTGGGCTTTCACTGAGGGGCGAGCGCTCTGCATTCTGTAAGCCCCTGTGTAGGGCTTTAGCTCTTTATACTACTGCCTGTATACCAGAGAGCCTTAATGAGCCGTTATGTATTTTTAATGCTAGCCTACTCAGCCTGCCTGTTCTCTCCAGCAGCAACGGTCCACTGGTCTTATCTAATGGATAGTGCTCTTCACTCTGTATTGATCCTCTGTGTTCTCTCTCTCTCTCCATTATGTGCTTCGCTTTTATACATTTTTATGAGGTGGAAAAATACCTATGCTGCTAATGCTACTGCACACTCAGGCTGTTACATACCATGGTCTCTGTTAGGTAGCTATTTGACCTCTCTGCCACTGCATCAACAAAATTATGTGAACACCTGCTCGTCCAACATCTCATTCCAAAGTCACAAGCATTAACATGGAGTTGGTCCCCCCTTTGCTGTCTCCACTCTTCAGGGAAGGCTTTCCAGTAGATGTTGGAGCATTGCTGCAGGGACTTGCTTCCATTCAGCCACAAGAGCATTAGGGAGGTGGGGCACTGATGTTGGGCGATTAGGCCTGGCTTGCAGTTGGCGTTCGAATTCATCCCAAAGGTGTTTGATGGGGTTGAGGTCAGGGCTCTGTGCAGGCCAGTCAAGTTCTTCCACACCGATCTCGACAAACAATTTCTGTTTTGTGCACGGGGGCATTGTCATGCTGAAACAGGAAAGGGCCTTCCCCAAACTGTTGCCACAATGTTGGAAGCACAGAATCGTCTAGAATGTCATTGTATGCTGTAGCATCAAGATTTCAGACTGCCAGATGGTGAAGCGTGCTCCAGAGTCCATTGGCGGAGAGCTTTACACCACTCCAGCCGCCACATGGCATTGCTCAAGGAAATCTTAGGCTTGTGTGCGGCTGCTCGGCTATGGAAACTGGTTTAATGAAGCTCCCAACGTTCTTGTGCTGATGTTGCTTCCAAAGGCATTTTGGAACAGCCGATTTTAAGAGCTACGCACTCTTTCTGTGAACTTATTTTGCCTACCACTTCACGGCTGAGCCATTGTTGCTCCTAGACGTTTCCACTTCCCAATAACAGCACTTTCAGTTGACCGGGGCAGCTCTACCAGGGGAGAAATTAGACAAACTGACTTGTTAGAAATTTGGCATCCTATGACAGTGCCACGTTGAAAGTCACTGAGCTCTTCAGTAAGGCCATTCTACTGCCAATGTTTGTCTATGGAGATTGCATGGTGGTGTGCTCGATTTTATACACCTGTCAGCAACGAGTGTGGATGAAATAGCCGAATTCACTAATTTGAAGGGGTGTCCTCATACTTTTGCAAATATAGTGTGTGTACTCTGATCTGAAGACCATGTATGCACGCATGACTAAGTACTTTGGTCTGCTAAATGGCATATCTTATCTTCCATCTTAATGTTTGTCTCATTCAGGTACATGAAGTACCTGTATCCCTTTGAGTGTGAGAGGAAATGTCTAAGTTCGCCAGGCGAGCTTCAGGCGGCCATCGACAGTAACCGCCGGGAGGGCCGTCGCCCGAGCTACAGCAGCAGCCTCTTCCGCTTCTCCCCCAGCACAGCCCCTCACATCCTCTCCCCTCCCAAGATGCACCTGTCTGCACTGGGTGCCGGAGCCGCTGGGAGCCTCAACGGCCTGCTGGCGTCACCCGTCCACTCTCTCAAAAAAGGTGAGTATTAAAGGATCAACAACTGCTCAATAAACAACTGGGAATTAAGGGTTACGATTGGTTATAAATGTATTAATACAAACAAATACTGCAATTACGATATAGCCTAAACACACAGTAGGCATCTTGGCAAAAGGAAAACAAAGCCCATGCTGTCTATTGGGTTCAAATAAGATAGAAGTGAGAGTTGAGCTCTTGAGTTTTGGAGCACATCAGACTGATCAGAGCACAACCCTCAAGAAATATCCATAGTGCCGTGGCGCCCTCTGTCGCAATGGTTAGGAACTACAGGAGAATTTTCTTGAATTGTCTGGAAAGGATTAGATACCACAGCCTATAGAGAGTAGTATTACAAGAAGAAATGCTCTGATTTCTTAATAGCCCTTTACAGAAGTATTTTGTACTTTACACACGTTAGGTTCATTGGCAGGCCTTGTGTTATGGAATCTCTGCAGCACAGGAGGTTGGTGACACCTTACTTGGGGAAGACAGGCTATTGGGAATGGCTGGAGCGGAATAAGTGGAATGGTATCAAACACAAGGTTTCTGCCAACCGCGTGGCGCAGCGATCTAAGGTACTGCATTGCAGTGCTTGAGACGTCACTACAGACCTGGGTTCGATCCCAGTCTGTGTCACAGCCGGCTGTGACTGAAAGACCCATGAGGCGACACACTATTGGCGTAGCGTCATCCAGGTTAGGGGAGGGTTTGGCTGGCCGGGATGTCCTTGTGCTCTAGCGACTCCTTGTGGCGGGCCGGTGTTGCCTCCGACACATTGGTGCGCCTGTTAAGCGAGCAGTGTCAAGAAGCAGTGAGACTTGGCTGGGTCATGTTTCGGAGGACGCATGTCACTTGACCTTCGCCCCTCCCGAGTCCGTACAAGAGTTGCAGTGATGGGACAAGACTGTAAATACCAATTGGATATCATGAAATTGGGTACAAAACATATGGTTTCCATGTGTTTGATGCCATTCCATTAATTCCAACCATTATTATGAGCCGTCCTCCCCTCAGCAGCCTCCACTGTTCTCCTGTGTGTATTGTACTGTAGATTGTGTGATGATCGATGCACTCCCTTTGTGATCAAAGCGTCTGAGTGTGACTGAGGGTTTGACCCTGGGCTGTTCACTGTCTCTTAACCATTTACTACTGATTTCCCACAGACAGCAGGACACTTTACGGCCAGCCTGGATTACAGCTGTCTGTCCTCGTCAATAGGATCTGGCTGGATCACTACCATTACCTGTTTTTCTGATCTTGACTTTGATGTTATTGGAATGCGGCTCAGTTACAGAAAATACTGTATAATGGCCCATATAATTGCCGTGTTTTTTTTCTTCTCTAAAATAGGTAGTTATTGTTTCAACAGGTCTCCCTCCCTTTCTTTGGCCTCATTTTACTACGTTAAATTGTCATTTTATTAAAAATAAATCTTCATATTTTACAATACTGACATGAATCTCATATTTTTGTTTCCATGGAAGTAACATATCCTACCTCTCCTACCCTGCCTGTCTTTAGAAGAGATCACCCCCTCCGTGATGGCAGCGGCTCGTGGTACCTCCATGTCCCTGGCGCTGGGGCAGCAGCAGGTGGCAGGGCTGGCGCGGGCTGCCACTCTGGAGCAGCTGAGGGAGAAGCTGGAGACTGGCGAGGGCCCTGAGAGGAAGATGGCACGCCTGGCAGAGGAGCAGCAGCGTCTGATGCAGCAGGCCTTCCAACACAACCTGCTTGTCATGGCCTCTCAGGTCCCCATGAACCTGCGCCTGGGCAACAACACCACCGCTAGAGGTACGTGCCCAGGCTGACTCCCCCTGGGCACTCTATACAGTTACATATCATAGTCAGTTTGTTTCTGACACATACAGTACATTCTATACGTATTCGAGACTGGAGTAATGCCTGATATGCACTAGTAATTCTTTTCTCAATGAAACGCATACATTTAAGTACACTAGTGATGCACGCTGAAGTTCCCTCGATGCCTGACTCTCTCTCTGAGCACCATGAAAAAACACACGGCCTACACCAGATACCCTCACAGCTCTCCAACTCCCATTCCTCAGCTCCCCCGTGAGATACAGGATGACATATAGAAGCCATTATAAAGGCAACGCAGTGGTCACTGCACAACAGAGATGAAGGCTGCCAGGCCACTCTGCTAGCTGACTCACTGACCTGCGCCTCTTCAGCACAGCCTCTGGCTGTTTGGATGTACGTCGTAACACATCCTTTATTTGGCGCCTTACTGTTATCACATGCAGGTTATTCCCCACGTCTCTCTCTCTCTCTCGCTTTCTCTCACACTCTCTCACTCACACACAGTAGAGTTGCAGCCTGTATGTGTGTTTCCGAGTACAACAATCAACACATTATGACTACTACACAATAAAAGCTTTGAGAGGGGAAGTGCAGATTGTTTTCCTGGGGTTACTGTGACATGATTGTGTTTCTCTCTCTCCTCAGTGGGTTATGCAGATGTATGCTGCAAGACACCCACAAGGAAATGTTCGTGACACCCGATTCTCACTTACTGCATGTTATTGTACAGTACCTGTGTAGACAATGAATGGAGAGAGTTCGATTCTAGTTCCCATGTTTCTGCGTCCTTTCCTTTGGAGATATATATTTTCTGGATTTGCTTTCTGCCCACAGTGGTTTACACTTCCTATTTCTCTTTCTTTCTAGATGAGAAGCAGCAGGACATGGCTCTGAGCATCTCCACCAATGGATCTGCTAGCATCAGTGTGTCTGTGGAGGTCAACGGCACACTCTATTCAGGTGTGTGTGTGAGCGTGCGTGTACATACACTCAGAAATAAACGGATTTGGCCGTGTTGTTTATCTTGTTGTATTGTTCCGTTTGTCCTTCTGTCCTGTAGGAACCCTGTTTGCACAGAAGTCAGGCGCACCAGGGACTAGCGTGTCCACTGTGGCCACAGTGCCCCCTGCTGGACCCAGCGCTGGGTTTGGGTTCGCCACCTCTGCTCACAGCCACAGTCCAAGTTCCTCTTCTTCCAAGGGGCCTTGCTCGGCCGAGCCCTCCTCCAGTGGCTCACCTTAGCTCAGGCCGCCCTACCACCCACTCTCCAGGCTTTTCCTCAACACCGAGGCCTAGCATGAATACAGTACATTGATAAAACGACAAGAAAACAACTGTTGCACAACAAATACCTCATCGCTCCTGTCAACCTTGGCTACTCATTTATGAATACACAATTCACACACCCAATTACATCTCAAGAAAACATGCACCCACACACCTATGCATTTTACACACTCGACACATGTGCACAAACACACATGCATTTCAGACACCCAGCGCACAGAGACTCTTATACCAAATGCATGCTAAACACAATCAAATCACTCAGCCAAAACCCACTGACAGGTGTTCACAGCTGAACTTGAAGAGTTTTATTTTATGATTTTGTTTTTTGCCATTTGTTTTTTGAAACATTATTATTTTTTTAGTTATCTTTTTACATACCTAAAATCAAGTAACCTGCAGTGGTATCTTTACCTCAGGAGCTGTAGTATACTTCACCTGAATTAACTTTATTTTTGTATCCTTTTTGATCTTGTTAAAATCAGGGGAATTTTGGAGAATTTCACAACGGAACCTCACTCACCTCAGCACACCTCCTACACTTTTATACAAGTAACTCTATCACAACGCTCGAGTTGCCATGACGATGGTCCGTAGCCTTTTTACTTCTGAGTGCACTACATTATTGATCCTACAGATCGCCATGTAATACCTCGTATACAGTAGTCACTCCCACAATCAATACCAGGGAGTCACCCACTCATTCAGCCTATTTGGAATGATGTACTTATAACCTTCAATCGAACTCAAGATACAGATGGTCCTTGTGTCTAAAGGGCTTTGAGGATCAGAATTAGCTTTGGACATTTTATCACACACAATGTGATGTTATAAGAACCGACTGATCTGCCGATCTGTTTAGGACTAGCAAGCCCCAAACTCACCACCCCGCATCTATCTATCTAATAATCAGAAAGGTGGTGAAGGAGTTCTGTTTCCTGCTCTGGGATCAGTGTGTGTCCCTAGTTCAATTCAACAGAGAGGAGAGACATATCCACCCATCAATGGTTTTCCTCCAACACTGGCAGACCAGAAGTGTTTTAACCACATACCTTTTCAAACCTCATATTCGCCTCTCCGTTTGGGAGAGGGGCCTTTCTCAGGAAGCATTGTGAAGTCTCTTATTATGGACTCACTTTGTCATTTTAAAAAAAGGATCCCACCGAAAGAATGCGCAAGTCTAACGAACTGTCTTCAAAGAATACCTCGGACTCTCTAGAAGGAGATGTACACTACATACCTCATTGCTGCAAAGCCAGCGTGACTTGACCTGGTGGTTTGAGTCCCTGTGACAAGCAACGGTCCACAGGAATGGACTCTTCCGGAATGCTGGACTACAAACGTAGAGACTTTACTGCTGGATTTTCTTGGGGACACATTATTATACCAAGCTGAACTGGGATGGGCTTGCTCTCCTCTGGTTTTCTCTGGCTTCCTGCATTTTATGAGACTAAATCTATTTAAGAGTAATGCTCTGCATGTGTACAATCAGGTGGGCAGTTTTTTACACCGTAATCCTCTGGTGTGTGGTAGCCTCTGGTGTGTGCACAGCTGAATACCAAAGACGAGCCCTGTTCCCTGCCCAGGCTGTTGTGTGCTAGCTGCTGTGGGTTAGCTGAATAGGCTAGCTGAACCACTAGGTAGGATACAGTGGGGTAAAGGATGGGTTTCATAATAGCCCATCTTCTATAGTCCCTGCTGTTAAAGTTGTCAGCTCTAGTTATGTTTCTTTCCTTATCTTAATCTGACCTTTGCTTACCTGTGATTGAGTCTTGGGACTGGTATTGTTCTGCCTGGCATGGCACACATCACCTGACATATACCTCAGTGAGTTATGCTGCAGTCGCACAGTGTATGATGCACAAGCCCTTTGACCTAACCTCTACATTGAATAAGACCGAGAAAGGGTAGCTGTTTCGCCAACTTGTTTCTCTGTCTCAATTCAAAGTTCAGGCCTCCCAAATTCCTCCGACACATCCACTGTTACAGTATTTCCATTCTCATACTGTTCAGGTAATTTCTCAGCATTTTTAATAGAACATGATTTGGATTCAATTAATTTCTAGCATTATCTGTGTTGAATGTGAGGCGTTTTAACTGTTTCTAAACCTTTTACCCCCTTATCTCTGAGGTGGGCAGCCTTGTTGCCTTCTTTTTTAAAATTGAACCTTTATTTAACTAGGCAAGTCGGTTAAGAACAAATTCTTTTTTACAATGACGGCCTAGGAACAGTGGGTTAACTGCCTTGTTCTGCCCCTGAACAACAGATTTTTAACTTGTCAGCTCAGGGATTCGATCTAGCAACCTTTCGGTTACTGGCACAACGCTCTAACCACTAGGCTACCTGCTTCCCTAGTAAGCTGTGTTTTTGCTGTCATTTGTTGGCTTTTGTGGCGCAGACCACCGGTCAGGATTACAGGACCTCCACAACATATATACAATGACTGAAGAGAGACCTGCAATCCCTCTATGAAATGTTATGTCCACATTTAATAAAGGTGAAAGATGGAGTTGCTGCCTTAATCAGCTGTGAGAGAACAGTGAACCTTTCAGGACTCTGCTAGGAATGACTGTTTTATCTTCAAGCTTAATCCTTTGAAGAGTAACCTATTTCCATGATCTTTATGAATTCCGTCAGACATTAAGGCATTCATCATTCATGTTATTGGTTTCAAAACCAAGGTATGCTATTTATTTGTTGATTTTTCTTCTGATGGATTGAGTTACCTTGATCACTTAGGTGGTGTCACTAAAACCCTTTTTCGTTTCTCTCGCTGTTTTAAAAAGACATGTCTGTTTTCTATCCAATCAGTCTAGTCAATGACTGTCTGACAGTGTAGCCTTACAGCCTTTGCATGAGAGAGGGAGCGTGTGTGAGAGCAAGTTCAGAATATGCTAGAGGAGGGTGTGTAACAACCATGTAATGCCATGTAGGAGACTGCAGGTGGTGCTGTCCTCTAAGACCACACCATGACAAGGGTGGGCAACAGGTTAGAACCACATTCACTGGGAATTCAGTTTACAGCTCAGGCTTATGTGGGTTACAATTGTGTGTCTGTGTGGGCTCTTGAAGACCTCTTACCCCAGGGCATTGGGCTGCTGTCATTGTTGCATTTGGTATTGAAGTTATGCAATTGGCATGTATATTGAGGGACACATGCAAATCTTGTACAACCTTAAAGCTGTCTCTAGTGACTTGCTAAATGCCGTTTTAGACTGGTTTGGTTTTTGTTGCTTTTTGATTTTTGTCATCAGTTACATGCAAGGTCACATCACTCAGGAAACTGTGAAGTTGAACGTCTGCAGAACCTTGTCCCTGGATGGTTTGGATTTTATTAGATTATTAATTGTTTAAATCTAACCTGATCTGTGTAATACAAGTGCATATGTAAGTGGTTATTGAATACCTCATTTATCAATTCTGTTGTTTTTGGCTTGTATAATGCTCCGTATATACACATCTGTGGGGTTTGTGCACATTTTTTGTACGGTTGTTATCATGTCCATAATAATAACATTACTGATGTTATAGTTTTCTCTTTTGATTAAAACAAAATTGGGATGTGAATGCTTGTAAAACTGGTTTGTGCTGATTGTATTTAAAAGAGAAGCACTTTTCCAAAGTGATTGACACATTCAGTTTTGTTCATTAGTAATATAAAGATATGGTTCTCAGGGCTTTAAACTTGTATGTCATGATAAAGTTTTACTTTATATCTTGTATGTGTGTGGTTTTTGTGAAGTGTGGCTTGGATTTCGTTCGTCCTTCCTTTCGCATGGGGCCAACTCTATTATTTGGAAAAACAACAAAAAAGACGGCGACATACGCTGGTGAAATTGAACTAGGCCTACTCGGCAGGGTAGCCTAGTGGTTAGAGCATTGGACTAGTAGCCAAAAGGTTGCAAGTTCAAATCCCTGAGTTGACAAGGTACAAAATCTGTCGTTCTGCCCCTGAGCAGGCAGTTAACCCACTGTTCCTAGACCGTCATTGAAAATAAGAATTTGTTCTTAACTGACTTGCCTAGTAAAACTTAAAAAATAACCCCGTGTAGACATTTTTTAAATATACGTTTTTATTGGCACATGAATGATACAGGACTTGGAGGCATGTTTCAGCAGCTGCACCGTAGAGATTAGAGCAAGAAATGTACAACTAAGTGCAGGAAGGTAGTTGATAACATTTTGTCAGTGTAAAAACAGGAGCTCCCTAATTACTAACCGCTTCCCCCACTCCTTATAAAGACCATGTCACAGCTGAGACCTATTTTGCTACACTGGCCAAAACTGCCTGTTACTCAAGCCTGCTCGGAAGGGGCTCTCGCAATGAGAGGTGTCATAAGATGTTAGTATCGGTGGATAACCCTCAAACATTTTCTGTCATTTCTTTACAATGGGCCCGATTCCGACTTAGGTAATTACGCCTTTCTTACTCACGCCTTTCCTACACACTTCTCAGTAGTTGGTATTCAGACTTCCGTTAAGTTGCATAGTGGGCTTTGTAGGCGTGGTTCTCTTGTGTGCATGGAATACATGTAATTCAACTGCTGAAAACCCTCTCACTTGCTGGCCAACATTTTGTTTTCTGTACATTCTTAAGCCATCCCTTCAAATACGGTGTACTTTTAATAAAAATGTTCTGTTAATGCACGCTTACCTATGGTTGGAATCGGGGCCAATGTCGGTTTGGGAAATGATTCAGCAGGCAAATGCCCCCCACCCCCAGATGCTCTGACTCCTGGTAGCTCGCAGATACAGTGCTGTGAAAAAGTAGCCCTGTAATGTTTTTCTACTTTTGCATATTTTGTCTACTGATTACCAGATCCTCAACCTAATATTAGATCAAGGGAACCTGAGTGAACAAATAACGATGACATACATATTTCAGAAACAAAAGTAACGCAATGCCTGTGTGACAAAGTAATTTCGATGTGGCAAGACTTGAAACGAGCAGCTTGAAAACCCACAAGTTTTGCTAAGTTAAAGCAGTTCTGCATGCAAGAGTGGGCCATAATTCCTCCACGGCGATGTGAAGACTTATCAACAACTACAGGAAGCATTATGTTGCAGTCATTGCAGCTAAAAGTCATTGCAGCTAAAAGTTGTATTACCAGTAGTTGTGTTACCAGTAAGGGGGCAATTACTTTTTCATACAGGGGAATTGGGTGTTGCATAACTTTGTTAATTAAATAAGTATAACTTCATGTTCCCTTTATCTAATATTTGGTTTTGAAGATCTGATACCTTTCAGTATCAAAAATATGCAAAAATAGAGAAAATCAAAAAGGAGGCCAATAATTTGTCATGCAATGGTATCTAAAAACAACAATCTTTCCCTTGAGATATCATTACAGCCTGGGCTTTTCTCATTTAACACAAACTTTACTGTGATGCAATGTTTCAACAGCAAGAACATTTCACAAACATGTCATAAGTCCCTTTGATTTCACATACAGTGAGCTTCAAAGGTATTGGGACAGTGACATTTCTTGTTTAGGCTCTGTACTCCAGCACTTTGGATATTGGAAACACTTGTATTGTACATAAAAATAGAATATGTTTCAAACACTTCTACATTAATGTGGATTATGGATAGTCCTGAATGAATTGTGAATAATGATGAGTGAGAAAGATAGACATAGCTGCCCCCCCCACCCCCTCCAATGCTAACCTCCCATGTTATTGTAATGGCGAGAGGGAGTATGATATTTGTGCGTCTAACTTAATTAACAATTCATTCAGGACAGTCTGTAACCATGGTAGCATCCACATTAATGTAGAAGTGTTTAGAAACATATTCTATTCTTATTTACAATAAAGGTGACTCCAAAAATGACACAATGCATTATTTATCATTCATTTCTATTGGGCACAAAATAATCTGGAACACAACCAAAACAAACAGCAAATGCATTCAACAATTTTGTACAGTATATGGGGCCAAATACGAAACTTTTGACTACTTTAAAGTGCAGACGGTCAGATTTAATTTGAGTGTGTTTTCATCTATATCAAGTGAACCTTTTAGAAATTACAGCACTTGTTGTACATTGTCCCCCCATTTTAGGGGACAAATTCACTTTCTGTATATGTGTAAAGAATCATACCCTTTTTTTCAATTCCTCTTGCGTTCTGTGCAACAGAGTCAGGGTATATGCAGCAGTTTGGGCCGCCTGGCTCGTTGTGAACTGTGTGAAGACCATTCTTACTAACAAAGATCGTAATTAATTTTCCTGACTTTTACATAATTATGACATAACATTGAAGTCTAACAGCAATATGTAGACTTAGGGATGCCACCCGTTTGATAAAATACGTAACGGTTCTGTATTTCACTGAAAGAATAAACATTTTGTTTTCGAAATGATAGTTTCCGGATTTGACCATGTTAATGACTCGTATTTCTGTGTGTTTATTATATTATAATTAAGTCTATGATTTGATATTTTATAGAGCAGTCTGACTGAGTGGTGGTAGGCAGCACCAGGCTCGAAAGCATTCATTCAAACACTTTCCTGTGTTTGCCAGCAGCTCTTCGCTGTGCTTCAAGCATTTCACTGTTTATGACTTCAAGCTTATCAACTCCCGAGATTAGGCTGGCAATACTATAGTGCCTGTAAGAACATCCAATAGTCAAAGGTATATGAAATACAAATGGTATAGAGAAATAGTCCAATAATTCCTATAATAACTACAACCTAAAACTTCTTAACTGGGAATATTTAAGACTCATGTTAAAAGGAACCACCAGCTTTCATATATGTTCTCATGTTTTGAGCAAGGAACTTAAAACGTTAGCTTTTTTACATGGCACATACTGCACTTTTACTTTCTTCTCCAACAGTGTGTATTTGCATAATTTAAACCAAATTGAACATGTTTCATTATTTATTTGAGACTAATTTGATTTTATTTATGCATTATATTGAGTTAAAATAAAAGTGTTCATTCAGTATTGTTGGAATTGTCATTATTACAAATATATATATATAAAAATCGGCCGATTAATCAGTATCGGCTTTTTTTTGGTCCGCCAATAATCAATATAGGCATTGAAAAATCATAATCGGTCACCCTCTAATAGAGATTATGCAAAAATGCCATGGTAATAGAAACATTTAAGTTTACACACTCCCAGGAATGTCATACATGATGGATCATTAGCTTATACAGTTCACTAACTTTCACACATCTAGATGTCCGGGTGGTGTGGGTGTAGAGCCAGAGACAGCAGTGGGGTCAAACTGTAGACCCCAGTTCCTACATTTGAACATAAAATTGGATTTATTCAAACAAAACAATGCTATATTTTATCTCTGGGACCCGCAATATTACTTAATGTAAGTCCATTATTTAGGTGAATGTATAAAACCAGTTGCTTTGCTAAAGGGTTTTGTTGTGCACTCAAACAATATCATGATATTTGTTCACTGTAATAGCTACTGTAAATTGGAAACTGCAGTTAGATTAACAAGAATTCAAGCTTTCTGCCCATACTGTATGTTAGTCTATATCCCAGAAAGTTGGCTGTTGTATACAGCGTCATTCTCGTCACATTAGGGACACCCATCCCGTAGAGGTTAACCTCAAAGTTATTGTATCATTTTAAATCCAAAGTGCTGGAGTACAAAGCCAAAACAACATCAAACAATTGTCACTCTCCCAATACTTTTGGAGCTCACTGTAATTATATATATTAATACAAATAAATAAGCAACAGAAAAAAATATATACAGTACCGGTCAAAAGTTTGGACACACCTACTCATTCAAGGGTTTTTCTTTATTTTTTACTATTTTCTACATTGAAGAATAATAGTGAAGACATATGCACATATGGAATCATGTAGTAACCAAAAAAGTGTTAAACAAATCTAAATATATTTGAGATTCTTCAAAGTAGCCATCCTTTGCCTTGATGACAGCTTTGCACACTCTTGGCATTCTCTCAACCAGCTTCACCTAGAATGCTTTTCAGTCTTCAAGGACTTTTCCTCCACTCTGCGGTCTAACTCATCCCAAACAATCTCAATTGGGTTGAGGTCGGGTGATTGTGGAGGTCAGGTCATCTGATGCAGCACTCCATCACTCTCCTTCTTGGTCAAATAGCTCTTACACAGCCTGGAGGTGTGTTAGGTCATTGTCCTGTTGAAAAACAAATGATAGTCCCACTAAGAGCAAACCAGACGGGATGGCGTATCGTTGCAGAATGCTGTGGTAGCCATGCTGGTTAAGGGTGCCTTGAACTCTAAATAAATCACTGACAGTGTCACCAGCAAAGCACCCCCGCACCATCACAACTCCTCCTCCATGCTTCACGGTAGGAACCACACATGCGGAGATCATGCGGTCACCTACTTTGCGTCTCACAAAGACACGGTAGTTGGAACCCAAAATTTTGACTCATCAGGCCAAAGGACAGATTTCCACCAGTCTAATGTCCATTGCATGTTTCTTGGCCCAAATTAGTTTCGTTTTTAGATTTCATATGTGTTTTTTCATAGTTTTGATGTCTTCACTATAATTCTACAATGTAGAAAATAGTACAAATAAATAAAACCCCTGTAATGTCCACATTTTTAACTGGTACTGTATATATTTACAACTATCATGCTGTTAACATGAAACTTAAAAGTTAAGAAAATATATATATATTTCTAAAACTTAAGTGTTTTAGCAATATACTATACATTCAGTTTGTCACATAAAATATTTGAAACATTTTGATATCTGAAATCTGCAAAGTTCCATATTGGAAAACAGAGCATGATTATAATATATATATATATATATATATATATTAATATATATATATATTAATATATATATATATATTAATATATATATATATTAATATATATATATATATATTAATATATATATTAATATATTAATATATATATATATATATATATATATTAATATATATATATATATATATTAATATTATAATCATGCTGTTTTCCAATATGGAACTTTGCAGATATATTAATATATATATATATATATATATATATATATATATATATATATATATATATATATATATATTAATATATATATATATATATATATATATATATATATATATATATATTAATATATATATATATATATTAATATATATATATATATTAATATATATATATATATATATTAATATATATATATATATATATTAATATATATATATTAATATATATATATAATATATAATATATAATTCCTCCAGATAAATTGTTAACTTAGCACAAGTGCAGTTCCTTCAACTTCTACAGCGTTCTGTTTTTTGACCAATTGAGCGTGAAAGAAACAAAGGAAATGGCTCGGTCACTTGACTGTTGACTGTCATATACTATTCTTGAGGTAGTGTGGGTGTAAGGAAGACCAAAGTACAAGGGCTGGGGTGAGAACCCACAGAGCTGATTCTAGCAGAGCAAAGTCAGGACCAGTGTTAGTACCAGACCCAGACAAGCCAAGCGGGGAGAGGCCAGGCCTGTGGCCCCACTGTCTAGCTGTAACTTGTATTGCACCAGGGTCCTGTGGTAGCCTCTCTCCTCAGACACACAGCTGTATGTTCCCTGCTGCTCAGGGCCCATGCTCTCTATTAGCAGGAGACACTGGTGCTCTGACCCTGTGGAGATGCACGGTGTTGCTGTGGTGTTGCCATGGTGCCTCCAGCTGTACTCCGCATGGCTGGACAAGGTTGGGCAACTGAGGAAGTACTTTGAAGATAGAGGAATTCTGATTTCATCTGCAGCGCCAACTGGTGACCTTGGAAAGTAAACTAAGAGCAAAACATTGCTTTAAGACTTCCATTGCTAACCATTGTGGATGGTTTCCATCCTTTACTTTAGTACATGGTCATAATACATGGTTTTGTATTTATACAAGGGTGACTAACACACTACACACCTTTACTTGCAGTAACTCCTCTGGATATGTTGCTGCATACCTGATGGTTCCCGTTCTCCACATCCTGAATTGTCTTACTGTAAAAAGACAAGCACATATGAGTTAAGGAGTCTCAACAAGCAACTCAACCAGAAAATAGTGAATGTCTCTTTTCTCACAGAGGTTCCTCATTCCGGTCTATGGTATAGTAGGGTATCTACCTTGTGGTGGGCAGAGTGATAGTTATTTAAAACTGCAGAGCTGAACTGAAACCACAGTGCATAGAGCGTTTGACTACAGGAAAGGAAGTGTAGTATACTTTTAACAGCAGGTGGGGATCAGAGTGAGAACTAACATTTCCCACTGACACACACTGCAGACAGACTTGTATGTTACGTTTAATGTAATGAAGTATATTGTGTTTGTTTTCATACCTCATCTGACATCACATTTGTTTGAACTATATTTTGTTTGTTTTCGTGGCCTCATCTGACACCACATTAGTTTGAACAAGGGCCATGTGTGTTATCATCATTCTGGAAAAACTGTTTCTGGCCATGTTGAGCTGAACTGATGGAAAATAAGGTTCACAGGCTCACAGGAAAACACAGAGAGGAAAGCAATATGTCAGCAACCATTAATGAGAAATCTATTTTCAAATCACCATTAAATATCTATACAGCAGATGCTATAATCTGAAAGCAGGCTGTGCTTGGTCTCACTTTGTAGCTGCGGTGCAGTGACTGCCGTCCCAGCCGCAGTAGGGGTCTCTGGCCAGGACACAGTCTTCACACTGGGCTCCATACTGCTCACAGCTGCCCAGGTCAATCTGAACCAGCTCTCTGCTGGAGGCCAGATACAGCTTCCCCTTGAACACAACACCACAAAAACATTAGTACTCAAAAGGGTTCTACCTAGAACCTAAAAGGGTTCTACAAAGAACCTAAAAGGGTTCTTCCGTTGTCCCCATTTTTGGTTCCAGGTAGAACCCTTTTGAGTTCCATGTAAAACCCTTTACAGAGTTCTACATGGAACCCAAAAGAGTTCTACCTGGAACCAAAAAGGGTACATTGTAGGAAATACTGGAACAATGACTTGACTGCAAAAGAAAGTTAGTGGCTTACAATTAGAACAACACTTCTTCTACAATATTATTATAGAGATATAAATATAGTTATGGTTGAATTTGTCCCTGTCTTTTTATATTTTTTATTTCACCTTTATTTAACCAGGTAGGCAAGTTGAGAACATGTTCCCATTTGCAATTGTGACCAGGCCAAGATAAAGCATAGCAATTCGACACATACAACAACACAGAGTTACACATGGAATAAACTAAACATAGTCAATAATACAGTAGAAAAAAAGAAAACAAAAAGTCTATATAGAGTGAGTGCAAATGAGGTAAGATAAGGGGGTTAAGGCAATAAATAGGCCATGGTGGCGAAGTAATTACAATATAGCAATAAAACACTGGAATGGTAGATGTGCAGAAGATTAATGGGCAAGTAGAGATACTGGGGTGCAAAGGAGCAAGATAAATAAATACAGTATGGGGATGAGGTAGATAGATGGGCTGTTTACAGATGGGCTATGTACAGGTGCGCAGGTGAGCAGTGAGCTGAGGTAAGGCGGGGCTTTACCTAGCAGAGACTTGTAGATAACCTGTAGCCAGTGGGTTTGGTGACGAGTATGAAATGAGTGCCAACGAACAAGAGCGTACAGGTCACAGTGGTGGGTAATGTATGGTGCTTTGGTGACAAAACGGATGGCACTGTGATAGACTGCATCCAATTTGTTGAGTAGAGTGTTGGAGGCTATTTTATAGATGACATCGCCAAAGTCGAGGATAGGATGGTCAGTTTTACGAGGGTATGTTTGGCAGCATGAGTGAAGGATGCTTTGTCGCAATATAGGAAGCCATTTCTAGATTTAATTTTGGATTGGAGATGCTTAATGTGAGTCTGGAAGGAGAGTTTACAGTCTAGCCAGACACCTAGGTATTTGTAGTTGTCCACGTATTCTAAGTCGGAGCCATCCAGAGTAGTGATGCTGGACGGACGGGCAGGTGCGGGCAGTGATCGATTGAATAGCATGCATTAGTTTTACTTGCATTTAAGAGCAGTTGGAGGCCACGAAAGGAGAGTTGTATGGCATTGAAGCTTGTCTGGAGGATAGTTAACACAGTGTCCAAAGAGGGGCCAGAAGTATACAGAATGGAGTCGTCTGCGTAGAGGTGGATCAGAGAATCACCAGCAGCAAGAGCGACATCATTGATGTATATAGAGAAGAGAGTCGGCCCGAGAATTGAACCCTGTAGCACCCCCATAGAGACTACCGGAGGTCCGAACAACAGGCCCTCCGATTTGACACACTGAACTCTATCAGAGATGTAGTTGGTAAACCAGGCGAGGCAATCATTTGAGAAACCAAGGCTGTCGAGTATGCCAATAAGAATGTGGTGATTGACAGAGTCGAAAGCCTTGGCCAGGTCGATGAAGGTTAAGATGTCATTTAGGACCTTGAGCGTGGCTGACGTGCACCCATGACCAACTCTGAAACCAGATTGCATAGAGGAGAAGGTACGGTGGGATTCGAAATGGTCGGTAATCTATTTGTCAACTTGCCTTTCGAAGACCTTAGAAAGACAGGGTAGGCTAGATATAGGTCTGTAGCAGTTTGGATCTAGTGTCACCCCCTTTGAAGAGGGGGATGACCGCGGCAGCTTTCTTTGGGAATCTCAGACGTTATGAAAGAGAGGTTGAACAGACTAGTAATAGGGGTTGCAACAATTTCGGCAGATCATTTTAGAAAGAGAGGGTCCAGATTGTCTAGCCCGGCTGATTTGTAGGGGTCCAGATTTTGCAGCTCTGTCAGAACATCAGCTATCTGGATTTGAGTGAAGGAGTAATGGTGGGGGATTTGGTGGGTTGCTGTGGAGGGTGCCGGGCAGTTGACTGAGGTAGGGGTAGCCAGGTGGAAAGCATGACCAGCCATAGAGAAATGCTTATTGAAATTCTCAGTTATAGTGGATTTATCTCTGGTAACAGCGTTTCCTAGCCTCAGAGCAGTGGGCAGCTGGGAGGAGGTGCTCTTATTCTCCATGAACTTTACAGTGTCCCAGAACTTTTTCGAGTTTGTACTACAGGATGCAAATTTCTGTTTGAAAAAGCTAGCCTAAGCTTGTGTATATTTGTTCCTAACTTCCCTGAAAAGTTGCATATCACGGGGGCTATTCGATGCTAATGCAGAACGCCACAAGATATTTTTGTGCTGGTCAAGGGCAGACGGGTCTGGAGTGAACCAAGGACTATCTATTCCTAGTTCTACATTTTGTGAATGGGGCATGCTTATTTAAGATGGTGAGGAAGGCACTTTTAAAGAATAACCAGGCATCATCTACTGACGGGATGAGGTCAATGTCATTCCAGGATACCCCAGCCAGGTTGTTTAGAAAGGCCTGCTCACAGAAGTGTTTTAGGGAGTGTTTGACAGTGATGAGGGGTGGTCGTTTGGTCACAGACCCATTACGGATGCAGGCAATGAGGCAGTGATTGCTGAGATCTTGTTTGAAAACTGCAGAGGTGTATGTGGAGGGCGAGTTAGTTAGGATGATATCTATGAGGATGCCCATGTTTACGGATTTGGGGTTGTACCTGGTAAGTTCATTGATCATTTGTGTGAGATTGAGGGCATCAAGCTTAGATTGTAGGATGGCCGGGGTGTTAAGCATGTCCCAGTTTAGGTCACCTAGTAGCACGAGCTCAGAAGATAGATGGGGGACAATCAATTCACATATGGTGTCGAGGGCACAGCTGGTGACAGAGGGTTGTCTATAGCAAGCGGGAACATTGAAAGACTTGTTTCTGGAAAGGTGAATTTTTAGAAGTAGAAGCTTGAACTGTTTGGGTACAGGCTTGGATAGTAATAGAGAACTATGCAGGCTATCTTTGCTGTAGATTGCAACACCGCCCCCTTTGGCATTCTATCTCGGCGGAAAATGTTACGAGTTAGGGTTGGGGATTTCAGGGTTTTTGGTGGTTTTCCTAAGCCAGGATTCAGACACGGCTAAGACATCCGGGTTGGCAGAGTGTGCTAAAGCAGTGAGTAAAACAAACTTAGGGAGTAGGCTTCTAATGTTAACATGCATGAAACCAGTTACAGAAGTCAACAAATGAGAGTACCTGGGGAGTGGGAGTGGAGCTAGGCACTGCAGGACCTGGATTAATGTCTACATCACCAGAGGAACAGAGGAGAAGTAGGAGAAGTGTACGGCTAAAAGCTACACGAACTGGCCGTCTAGCACGTTCGGAACAGAGAGTAAAAGGAGCAGGTTTCTGGGCACGATAGCATAGATTCAAGGCATAGTGTACAGACAAAGGTAAGGTAGGATGTGAGTACATTGGAGGTAAACCTAGGCAATGAGTAATGATGAGAGTGATATAGTCTCTAGAGACGTTTAAACCAGGTGATGTCATCGCATATGTAGAAGGTGGAACAACATGGTTGGTTAAGGTATATTGAGCAGAGCTAGAGGCTCTACAGTGAAATAAGACAGTAATCACTAACCAGGACAGTAATGGACGAGGCAATTTGATATTAGAGAAAGGCATGCGTAGCCAAGTGAACATATGGGTCCAGTGAGTGGTTGGGCTGACTGGGGACACGGCGATTCAGACAGTTATCAGGCCGATGCTAACAAGCTAACAGTTAGTAGGTCGGGGCTAAACACGCTAGCAGTTAGCAGACCAGGGCTAGCAAGCAAGCAGTTAGCAGACCGGGGCAAGCAAGCAAGCAGTTAGCACACCGGGCTAGCAAGCTAGCAGTTAGCAGACCGGGGCAAGCAAGCTAGCAGTTAGCAGACTGGGGCTAGCAAGTTAGCAGAAAGGCCTTTGGGGGACCTTTGGGGGACGTCGCTATGGATGTAAGTCTGTTTTTGCATCTTTGTGCGGTGACGTCGATAGACCAGTCGCGGATTAGTAGGGTTCCAAGTAGCTCTAGGTAGCTAGCAGGCCGCGGTTAGCAGAATGGGCCTTCAGCGGACGTCGCACCTTAGAGGCCTGTTGGAATCCTCGGGCAGATTATGTCGGTATTCTAGAAGTAGAGGATCGGCGGGGTTCCGCCGATCGGCAGTAGAAGGGGTCCGGATATTGTAGCCCAGGAGTGGGCTTCGGTGGTAGCACAGGAGCCCTAGCCGGGCTAGCTTCACGCTAATTGTTGCTTGCTCCAGGATGGAAACACTAGCCAGGAGTAGTCACCCGGGATTGCGGTTAGCTATCTAGGTGAAAATGTTCCGAGTTTGCGGTAGGAATCCGGGGATATGAAGAGAAAAAAAAGAAAGAAAAAAAATAGGTCCGTTATGCTCCCGAGCTAAAGGTTAGCTGATGACCGCTAGCAATGGTTTGCTGACTGATAGCTGGTAACTAGTTAGCTGGCTAGCTTCAGTTGAGGGATTCCAGATCTGAAGTAAATAGAAATACTTTTGAGAAAAAAAGCAGATCCACGCCACATTGGGTGAGGCGGGTTGCAGGAGAGTATTTAAAAGTTGAGGTTTAGGAAAATATTTTTAAAAGATATGCGAAGAAAAAGATGTAAAAAGATATATACAAGGGACACAACAGGACAAAGACGTCTGACTGCTACGGCATCTTGGATTGCTGTCTAGTGTCCCTCCCATCCCGTTCAGACCTCTGGGGCGTATTGTGTTCGGATTTTGGAAACCACCTTCCAATGTGGGCGCATTGGAGATGGATATAATGTTAGAAACAGCCTACAACATTCTGTGTATTTGAATAAGGCATGTGATTTCAAACCTGTGGCCAATACTTATTATCCAACTAAATCCACAATGCCATCAAATGATACGCAGATGGAATGCATTTTAAGGACAGCAACATCTACAGTTCAAACATCAAATGTTCAGCCGTGATCAAGTAACTGATACACATGTTAAAACATGGTTTGAAAAGGATCTCTTTGACTCTGTCTATTCCACTCCATGTCTCATTACTACATTGCTACCATTGTTGGATCTCAACGGGGAGGTTTCGGTGTGGGCTGTGTTCTATGACTCACCGTGGAGGAGTGCAACATCATACTGAGGATGTGTGCGCTGTAGTTAAAAGGTTGTAACTCAGCGATGACGAAGACTTGACCATCCCTCTCCAGAACCTTATGAATCCCTCCATTCTCTAGTGTACACACACACACACACACACACACACACACACACACACACACACACACACACACACACACACACACACACACACACACACACACACACACACACACACACACACACACACACACACACACACACACACACACACACACACACACACACACACACAGCCAGTGTCAAACAGCAGTCATTCATCATTGAGGATATGAGTGAGAGTCAAACATTACAAAAATAAGTGTGTAAGGAATGTCAACACAGTCATTTAAGCATAACACACACACAATAGTTAATGTTTCATCATAATGTTGAGACATCCTCTAGTCATATTACACCACTCACAGTACAGATGCAGATGCATGCTGGGCCATATTTATGAGTATCTATGACTATTGCTACAGTAATGCATCCGATACTGTACTTCAATTACATTCATCAGTCTCATGTCCGGGTTGTACGTCTCTGACACACCCTACAAACTGTTTTGCAAGCATTCATCTCAAGTTAGGGTTGATTGCATAAGTCTATGTGCCATGAAGGGAAATGAACTGTGGCTTGGCAAAGACTCCCAGCACAGTGTGATAAGAGTATACTTCCCCTCAGCTATCTTTTTTAAACTTCAAAATAAACTGTTGACAGGCTTTTACTACACCTTACAGCGTGAAAATAAAGTGTCACTTTACACCTTGTAGTACCATTTTTGGTCAATAGTATTTCAACCTTCTGAAAACCTCTGTCTCTTGAAACTGGGGTGAGTATAAGATGGAAACGTTCTCATCTCATCCACATTCCTATAAATATACTGCACATATACACAATATAGCTCCTTATCATCATTTGCTGCAGGGTCATAAGGGGTCTATGTTAAAGGTCTCCAAACATAAGGTTTCCTGTCATTCCTTTCAGACTGATCGTTTATGATTCATCGTCTAGAGATCAAAACTTCTCACCTAAAGACAGAAACAGGACATTCCCTTTGCCTTGGACTCTGTCCACGCAGATGTGGTGGTAATACTGGTGAGTGACCAGGAGAGGCCCACTGGTGACCCCCTCCTTCATCTCTGAAACCTTGTCCGCCATCTTCAGGACTTCCATGGGGAGTTTAGTACTGTCTTTAACACACTACAAGAGGATGGACACGTATGTATACTTCAACATACGAAGACATACACAGAATACAGTCCAATATTGTAGACATACAGAGTAAAGGAGTAGCGCTGACTAGAAAGTAATATTGTTGAGTATATTGTTTAGCATACCTCCCCAGGTCGTGGGCTTGGAACGGACCCCGTGTGCCCAGTGAAGTTGGAGGTTTTAAAGATGTGGTCAATATCTTCTATGGTGTAGACACATACAGCACTCATACCCCTAGGGATAGACACAGAGCTCAGCAAGTTTCGCCTATCCACTGCAACTTCATGTCATAAACTGTACTACGAGTCCCTGCTACCAGCTCCTGTTGTGTTGTTATTGTGTATGTTACTAAGGTCCATTCTGAACTATCTACAGTATGTCGTCCTACCAGCCATTCCTGAAGAGTGCATAGACCCTGGTATCCTGCCACCTCTCTGCCAGAACAGTGTTCACGTCCACAAGCTGGGTGAAGTACAGCCTGCTGTCATGGTCTCCACAGAAGAGCCTGGCACTCAGCTTGGAGGTCCACCTGAACTGCAGATAAGACTTGGGCCCTCCAAGATCAGCCTGGAACACACATGCAACCACAGACATGCTAAGATAATCACAGTGGGCAGTGCACACACCACTCAAGGAGACCCCGATGGAAGTAGTCTTAATTAAGGGCTTAAATGGGCAGAAATGGAGTGGTACCACATATGAAAGATCTACAAATATTTTCTGAACTGCAACACTGGTGATTACATACAGTGCAAGCAAGCATGATTCATGTTCTACAGTATGTAGTGCTTACCAGTGGAGGCTGCTGGGAAACCATGTGTATGATATATTTAATAGCATTCCACTGATTCCACTGCAGTTATTACCACAAGCCCGTCCTCCCCAATTAAGGTGCCACCAACCTCCTGTGGTGCTTACCATGCAGACTTGAGCAACCCAGGGAACCCAGAGATCACAGCCCAAACACGGGCCTCGGTTCTTCTCTATGTAGAAAGCATATAGTCTGTCCTGCAGACGATCCTCTCTCTGCCCGCTAGCCACCAAACTCACATATCTCTGTTCTAAGGAAAAGAACAGGAGAAATAATGACAGTCCATGGACAGTCTGATCAGATATACAGTACTACGCAAAACAATGTCAGGACATGTCTTGTTCTCTCGCCCTGTTCCATACCTGTTCCACTGTTTTCTGTCCATAGCTTCTTCTTCCCGAACCTGTTGATCCCCACGGAACGCTCTGTGCCTGAGTGAGTGGTGTAGAACTGCTCTACCTCAGGAGAACCTGGAGACACAGCACATTAGCTCAATAACCACTCATGAACATAAGGTCATATTATAGGGTAATGTTTTCCATTTAGACATTTTCCTCACCAATGAGGAGTGACGGCTCTCTTTCATTTATGTGTTGTTTAATGTCTTGGATGTCCTTGGATGGAGTGCAGATAAACGGGTCTTCTGATGGGTTCTACAGTGGAAACGTTTTGTGTTAACATGCCAATGGCAAAATGGTACCATGAAAAGTAATGTATACTTATATAATGAAAACTATGTCCCATACCATGTAACAGCACAATGTGTGTTGTTGTCCATTGGTTCCACACAGGAACAGTTGGTTTGGATCTTTAGTCTTGCATAAAACAGTGATGTTATAGTGACAGTCCTGAAGGACAAAACAGAACTGGTTGTATACAAAATATTCTATGTGTAACTTTAGTAATGAACTGTACTATAAAACCAACATCCTCTCATCTTTACATGATACTCACTGGTGATGTGGGATCATTACTTCTACAACCCTCTCCAAACACAGGACCCTGCAAAGGCAATCATTAAAAACATTGTACAGGTACAGATGTAGAATCTTCATTTGAGCCAGTTTAATAGAGCAGGAAAATACTCATGCAGCAACAGGACATGTGAATTATTATGTGGATAATAATTAATGGACATTCTTTGTAGGCGTTGATACATTTTTCTTTAGTGTAAATCAAGTGACATTTTAAAGTGGAAATTACAAACTTTAAAAGCCTTTTTAAACCTTGAATATACAACAAGTTTGCATTTCCTGCTGTGCAGCAACGACATAGTGATAAAAGTAAGATCCTACATCTGTACATGTAGAGTACTATTAGGTTCTAATTATCAGAGTAAGAACTCGACGGACACTACGAAAGCTTAAACCAACTTCATTCTTCCCAAAGGATCGAACAGCTGAATCGACAAAGACAAGGTTACAATAGTGGTAGCATATGTACCCAACTTTGGGTTGAGTCTCTTCCTTCTCGCTAAACATTGCATCTTTATTGCTAGGCAGGAAACTAAGTAATATTGGCAATAAACGGTTCCTTTTCCCATAACGTGACCTGACCTTGATCCCCTTATCCATCATGTCACTCTCCCCTTATCAGTACTGCCACATGAGACTGTTTTCCCTGCAATCAGCCCCTCCCAAGCTTAATTACACCCACCATAACATTTCCTCCTACAGACATCTCCTGGTGTAAACTCTGGGCTATGGCACCCGTCATGTCTCTATTAGGACTAATGATTAATAATAGTTAAAGCTCAGAAATCCAAACCCATCAGTACAATGTTCAATACATCCATTTCAACGTAATCTAGTCTACAGCATGTAAGAGGGGAAGGACTGTTTAGCTAAATATTTACTGTAAAAATATCAATAACCTTCCCTCTGTTATTCCCATCAATCACATTACAACAACTGTATTGGACAATCCTACTTCGAGCACAACCTGAATAGAGCTAAATTAATACAAAGCAAAACAATACAATACACAAGTAAGGTTTGCAGTAAGGGTATGTAACTCAGTCATACTACCATTGTAGAGGTCATAGAACTGTGGAAGTTTGTCTGGAACAGGTTTATGCTGCCTGTAGCATATACTATGTTGTCATGAGGGCCATGCAAGAGCTCTATACGGCTGTTATTCCCAGACAGGTGGATTCTTAGGAAGCTCACATCTGAGGACACAGAGATATAAATCATTAAGAAAACATATGACTGGACTTGTGTTCATGCAAAAATGTGCTCATTGAGATTACACTCTGGAACTTCTGGAACTAGGATAACTTCTTGGAAACCATGATTGATCCCATTAATAAGGGATCATAGCTTTCACCTGGTCAGTCTATGTCATGGGAAGAGCAGGTGATTCTAACGTTTTGTACACACAGTGTATTAAGAGTTAAATAAAAGAAGGTACCCAGTGATCAAATTTGAATAGGGTTAATATTTCATGTTGTGCCAGATGAGTTTATCCTTCTAACTTTACCGTAGCAGAGCATATTTCCATAATGTGGGTATAGGCTAGAGGTCGACCGATTATGATTTTTCAACGCCGATACCGATTATTGTAATAATGACAATTACAACAATACTGAATGAACACTTAATATAATACATCAATCAAATCAATATAGCCTCAAATAAATAATGAAATATGTTCAATTTGGTTTAAATAATGCAAAAACAAAGTGTTGGAGAAGAAAGTAAAAGTGCAATATGTGCCATGTAGAAAAATGCACGTTTAAGTTGCTTGCTCAGAACATGAGAACATATGAAAGCTGGTGGTTCCTTTTCACATGAGTCGTCAATATTCCCAGGTAAGAAGTTTTAGGTTGAGGTTATTATAGTAATTATAGGACTATTTCGCTAACTAGCTAGCCATTTCACTTCGGTTACACCAGCCTAATCTCGGGAGTTGATAGGCTTGAAGTCATAAACAGCGCAATGCTTGAAGCATTGCGAAGAACTGCTGACAAACGCACGAAAGTGCTGTTTGATGAATGCTTACGAGCCTGCTGCTGCCTACCACCGCTCAGTCAGACTGCTCTATCAAATATCAAATCATAGACTTAATTATAACTTTATAACACACAGAAATATGAGCCTTAGGTCATTAATATGGTAAAATCCAGAAACTACAATTTAAAAAACAAAACGTTTATTCTTTCAGGGAAATACGAAACCGTTCCGTATTTTATCTAACGGGTGGCATCCATAAGTCTAAATATTCCTGTTACATTGCACAACCTTCAATGTTATGTCATAATTACGCAAAATTCTGGCAAATTAGTTCGCAACGAGCCCGGCGGCCCAAACTGTTGCATATACTCTGACTCTGCGTGCAATGAACGTAGGCTTGTATGAGTATAAATAGTTTGTGTTCCTTACCAGATTTGGCTAATGACAAAGGTGTGAAATATGGTTTGTGTTCTTGTACTTTTGGAGAAGCACAAAAAGGAACCTACTCTCTTTAATTTCTCTCGGAACGGTGCTACGCCATAATGTGGACAGCCAGAGCCCGGCACGGTATACCTCAATCCAGGTATAGCATGCATCATTGTACATCTCATCATCACGAAATGATGAAAGGTGAATCGAGAAGATTGAAATACTGTTTGTTTTTAATTAAACTGCCATTATCGTCAGCATGCTAGGTGAGGTAATGCCAAAGCAACCTATTGGATTCAACAACACTTCCGGTAGCTACTCACGCCAACTCTAGGCATTGCATTGTTATTACATATCTTTCATTGTATTCATAGGAATGTCCCTGTTTTGATGTGTAATGTTGTTATTATTGTTGCAATAATTTTTTTTATGGAATCCAATGTCCTGCTATTGCATTAGCGAGCCTAGCATGCTGACGAAAACTGCAGTTTAATTCAAAACAAGCAGAATATAAATATTCTTGATTCGGGATATTTATGAGTACAACAACATATTCCATCCCTGGATTGAGGTATGTTTCCACATTCCGGCCAAGCACCACAGAGTTTCTAAACCCAGATACGCAACATTGTGAGACTTCTGGGAATGCTTGCGAAACAGACCAGACCGGGGTTTGGGGTTTGAGAAGTAAATGAGAGAAGTGAAATGTCTTTAAGTAGTTTAATATGTTATAATTCCAACCTTCTGAAAGTGACAAAATTACACATTTTTAATTTCCGTTTAAAACAACTTCATATTGAAGGAGTGCCTTTGATTTGATGGCCTGCACATGACCTTTAGACCCAATGATGTGTTTCTACGCATGAGCTTAGCTAGCCAACGTCGCCTACAAGTGTGATCGGGGGTTTCTATTTGAGAAGCAGTTCCTGCCTATCTTCAGAAAGTACTGTCACAGATAGAACAATGAGACAGATATTTCACTGGATGTATAAATGTGAAGCATCCGCTTGAGGAAGCCCAGTTGCCTGCAGTGTGGGAAGATGGAACGAGATGAATTTTGGCACAGAGTGGACAAAGTTTTGTATTTTATTTATTTGACCTTTATTTAACTAGGCAAGTCAGTTAAGAACAAATTCTTATTTACAAAATAGCCTACACCGGCCAAACCTGGACGACACTGGGCCAATTGTGCACTGCCCTATGGGACTCCCAATCATGGCTGGTTGTGATACAGCCTGGAATCGAACCAAGGTGTCTTTAGTGACGCCTCAAGCATTGAGATGTAGTGCCTTAGACTGCTGCGCCACTCGGGAGCCCAAATTATACTTTACTCTTTGCCAAAGTTGAAAAAATGCGTTGTTTTTAAAAGGAGTGCAAAGGCAAATTGAGTTACACTTCACAGAGTAGGCGTTCCATAATGGAAATACGTACATGCACGCAAGAACACGCCGATAGGATCTCGCTAGTTCGTGCTTTGCTCTGCTCACCTCCATGCTTGTTCTGCCCACTATGACTCATTTGTTCCCATTTGAAACAACGGTCTGTGGTCTATCTTGGTACTATACTGTCTTTGCAACCTGATCTCAGAGCATTTCGTATTATTCTGTACGTAAATCCGAGACACTCCATTTAGTATATGTTACATTTCGTATGGCATGTATTAATTTCCGTATGATACATTACAAATTGCAATTGTACAATACGTTACAAACTGCAATTCGTCCAAAATGTTACGAATTTGCAAAATGTACAACTTCTTACGAATTTATAAATGTATGATATGTTACAAATTCCAATTTGTAGTGGCTAATGTTAGCTAGGGAAGGCTAGGTAGCTAAGCTAATGTTTGCTAGCTGGCTTACGTTAGCTAGGCTAGGGGTTAAGGGTAGGTTTATTAGTTAGGTTAGCTAGCTAAAGTTGCTAAAGTTGCTAAAACGCTAAAGTTGTATGTGATGAGATTAGAAGATGCAACCTTTGGGTTGCTAGACATTCGTGTGTATACATCCATCCACCCACCCACATTTTGTTTCTGCCTTGAGTAACCTTCCGTTTTATGCAGTGGAGGGTCGTCATTCAGGGCAGGTGGGGCAGAGTATTATTTATTCATATTAAATCATTGAGTCAATAAAGCCTCCATACAAACATGGTCTCTTTTCTGCTTTCTTGAGTAAGGCAGCTCCAAAATGCAGGTGTTTCAGCCCATTACCAACGCTCCGTTAAATACGGAACGTTGGTAATGGTCTCTAATTGTGCCGTGATTGGCTGTGTTTTGCCACTCATGGGGACACTAGGTCACTGCCAAATCTAAGGATAGAGCTCTAAAATACAAGCCCCTTGGGTACTGCAATAGAGTTACATTAGAAGTGCCCAGGTTCAAGGTTATTGGCCACAGATACAATTACATCATATTACTTTATATATACATGAACTTTGAATGGACTGATCATGTCAACATCATACTTTCAAAATCTTAGCTAGCAGTCATCATCATGAATCAAATTGACAACCTACTAGTAAATCCTTTTTAATCCTTGTCATATGAAGAGAAATAATGGAGAGAAATTATAGATAAAATGTATCGGTGCTCATCGGCCATTGGACATATTTTTACATTTTTTATTTCCCCTTTATTTAACCAGGTAGGCAAGTTGAGAACAAGTTCTCATTTACAATTGTGACCTGGCCAAGATAAAGCAAAGCAGTTCAACACATACAACGACACAGAGTTACACATGGAGTAAAACAAACATAGAGTCAATAATACAGTAGAAACAAGTCTATATATGATGTGAGCAAATGAGGTGAGATAAGGGAGGTAAAGGCAAAAAAAGGCCATGGTGGCAAAGTAAATACAATATAGCAAGTAAAACACTGGAATGGTAGATTTGCAGTGGAAGAATGTGCAAAGTAGAAATAAAAATAATGGGGTGCAAAGGAGCAAAATAAATAAATAAAATAAAATAAATACAGTAGGGAAAGAGGTAGTTGTTTGGGCTAAATTATAGGTGGGCTATGTACAGGTGCAGTAATCTGTGAGCTGCTCTGACAGCTGGTGCTTAAAGCTAGTGAGGGAGATAAGTGTTTCCAGTTTCAGAGATTTTTGTAGTTCGTTCCAGTCATTGGTAGCAGAGAACTGGAAGGAGAGGCGGCCAAAGAAAGAATTGGTTTTGGGGGTGAACAGAGAGGTATACCTGCTGGAGCGTGTGCTACAGGTGCGTAATGCTATGGTGACCATCGAGCTGAGATAAGGGGGGACTTTACCTAGCAGGGTCTTGTAGATGACATGGAGCTAGTGGGTTTGGCAACGAGTATGAAGCGAGGGCCAGCCAACGAGAGCGTACAGGTCACAATGGTGGGTGGTATATGGGGCTTTGGTGACAAAACGGATGGCACTGTGATAGATTGCATCCAATTTGTTGAGTAGGGTATTGGAGGTTATTTTGTAAATTACAATGTCGAAGTCGAGGATTGGTAGGATGGTCAGTTTTACAAGGGTATGTTTGGCAGCATGAGTGAAGGATGCTTTGTTGCAAAATAGGAAACCAATTCTAGATTTAACTTTGGATTGGAGATGTTTGATGTGGGTCTGGAAGGAGAGTTTACAGTCTAGAGCCGTCCAGAGTAGTGATGTTGGACAGGCGGACAGGTACAGGCAATGATCGGTTGAAGAGCATGCATTTAGTTTTACTTGTATTTAAGAGCAATTGGAGGCCACGGAAGGCGAGTTGTATGGCATTGAAGCTTGCCTGGAGGGTTGTTAACACAGTATCCAAAGAAGGACCAGAAGTATACAGAACGGTGTCGTCTGCGTAGAGGTGGATCAGAGACTCACCAGCAGCAAGAGCGACATCATTGATGTGGGCGGCAGGGTAGCCTAGTGGTTAGAGCGTTGGTCTAGTAACTAGTAACCAGAAGGTTGCAAGTTTAAACCTCCGCACTGACAAGGTACAAATCTGTCATTCTGTCCCTGAGCAGGCAGTTAACCCACTGTTCCTAGGCCGTCATTGAAAATAAGAATTTGTTCTTAACTGACTTACCTAGTTAAATAAAGGTAAAATAAATTAAATGTACACAGAGAAGAGAGTCGGTCCAAATATTGAACCCTGTGGCACCCCCATAGAGGTCCGGACAGCAGACCCTCCGATTTGGCACACTGAACTCTATCAGAGAAGTAGTTGGTGAACCAGGCGAGGCAATCATTTGAGAAACCAAGGCTGTCGAGTCTGCCGATGAGGATGTGGTGATTGACAGAGCCGAAAGCCTTGGCCAGATCAATGAATATGGCTGCACAGTATTGTTTCTTATCGATGGCGGTTAAGATATCGTTTAGGACCTTGAGCGGGGCTGAGGTGCACCCATGGCCAGCATTACATATATATTACATTACACAAGAAGTTGGAAATCGCAAAGTCAACACTGAGTGGTTTGTAAGGAATCAGTGGCTAACTGCAAGCATTGCAAAGCAATCACTGGATGTATGGATGTGTGGTCCCAATGTGTGGATGTATGGTTCCAATTCTCAGTTTAAGGTTCTTTTTTCAACATGATTTCTGGAGCGCTCAAAACAACTGTTAACTCAAAACTGGGAAATCTGACTTCAGTGAGTTCAAGACAACTGGGAAAAAACAAGCTCCGACTGGGAAAATAAGTTTTGAGTATCTATATGAGTATAAGTATCTATATCCATAGTAAAACGAGTACTATATCGACATAACCTGAAAGGCCGCTCAGCAAGGAAGAAGCCACTGCTCCAAAACTGCCATAAAAAAAGCCAGACTCTGGTTTGCAACTGCAAATGGGGACAAAGATCGTACTTTTTGGAGAAATGCCCTCTGGTCTGATGAAACAAAGATAAAACTGTTTGGCCATAATGACCACCGTTATGTTTGAAGGAAAAAGGCGGAGGCTTGCAAGCCGAAGAACACCCTCCCAACAGTGAAGCACGGGGGTGGCAGTATCATGTTGTGGGAGTGCTTTGCTGCAGGAGTGACTGGTGCACTTCACAAAATAGATGGCATCACGAGGGAGGAAAATAATGTGGATATATTGAAGCAACATCTCAAGACATCAGTCAGGAAGTTAAAGCTTGGTCACAAATGGGTCTTCCAAATGTATAATGACCCCAAGTATACTTCCAAAGTTGTGGCAATATAGCTTAAGGACAACAAAGTCAAGGTATTGGAGTGGCCATCACAAAGCCCTGACATCAATCCCATAGAAAATTTGTGGGCAGAACTGAAAAAGTGTGTGCGAGCAAGGAGGCCTATCAACCTGACTCAGTTACACCAGCTCTGTCAGGAGGAATGGGCCAAAGATTAACCCAAATTATTGTGGGAAGCTTGTGGAAGGCTACACGGAACATTTGGCCCAAGTTAAAGAATTTAAAGTCAATGCTACCAAATACTAATTGAGTGTATGTACACTTCTGATCCACTGGGAATGTGATGAAAGAAATAAAAGCTGAAATAAATCATTCTCTCTGCTATTATTCTGACATTTCACATTCTTAAAATAAAGTGGGGATCCGAACTGACCTAAGACAGGGAATTTTTACTATGATTAAATGTCAGAAATTGTGAAAAACTGAGTTTAAATGTATTTGGCTATGGTGTATGTAAACTTCCGACTTCAACTGAATTTATACTGCAGCTACAAAACTAATACTAAGTGTATGTTGTGTAGTAAGCTGTTAGTAGCACATGTGCCTCACACTAATAACTTGGTCTATTTTCACCTCTTAATTTTGCCTACTGTTCTGATTTGGTGGTGCACTTGTAGCCTATAAACGGTTTCTGAGAAATGTAATTATTGAATGTTGTAAGAGCTTTCATTGTCTGCTAATATACACCCTTTATTTATCATACGGCTCTGACTTGGTGTACAGGGAGAACACTTTAAGAATGGCACATATTCTGAATTCTGTCGCTGTACATTTCAAAAGTGCTGAAAAAATAGTTATATTGACTACGTCCATCCTAGCTCGCTCATTAATCGAAATTCCCAATGCTTTATGTCATTGTTTGTAAATCTTAATTGTCAGTAAAAATCACATTTGTTTAAGCAAGTCAGCCATATCAGCTAGGTTTTTTTAAAGGCAGTAAATGAGGCAGTAAATCAGTAAATTAGAAACTGTTTCGCTGCCAGACAAGGTTTCGCTGATAGCCAGGTGTAGCAGTGGGAAGGTGTTTGGACTGCTGTTGGGACTCTGCTGTTGGGACAGCTTTATGTAGGCCCTAACAGTTTGTGGGCACCATTTGTCACCGTTATAGTGCAATCATGTATTGTTTAGTGTTGTGTTGTGTTGTGTAGTGGCATTGCTGGCACCCAATCTTTTTTGTTTTTTGCCCTACCAAGTTATACATACTAAAATCCAGTGGTGGTAAAAGTAAAGATACCTTAATAGAAAATGACTGCAGTAAGAGTGAAAGTCATCCAGTAAAATACTACTTGAGTTAAAGTCTGAAAGTATTTGGTTTTAAATATACAGTACCAGTCAAAGGTTTGGACACACCTACTCATTCAAGGGTTTTTCTTTATTTTTTATATTTTCTCCATTGTAGAATAATAGTGAATAATAGTGAAGGGTGGCTACTTTGAAGAATCTCAAATCTCAAATATATTTAGATTTGTTTAACACCTTTTTTTGGTTACTACATGATTCCAAGTGTATTTCATATGAAACAAACAAATCTAAATATATTTGAGATTCTTCAAAGTAGCCTTCCTTTGCATACTCTTGGCATTCTCTCAACCAGCTTCATGAGGAATGATTTTCCAACAGTTTTGAAGGAGTTCCCACATATGCTGAGCACTTGCTGGCTGCTTTTCCTTCACTCTGCAGATGGGATGGTGTATCGCTGCAGAAGGCTGTGGTAGCCATGCTGGTCAAGTATGCCTTGAATTCTAAATTAATCACAGACAGTGTCACCAGTAAAGCACCCCCACACCATCACACCTCCTCCTCCATGCTTCACGGTGGGAACCACACATGCGGAGATCATCCGTCTCACAAAGACACGGCGGTTGGAACCAAAAATCTCAAATGTGGACTCAACAGACAGATTTCCACCGCTCAAATATTAATTGTTCACGTTTCTTGGCTCAAGTAAGTCTCTTCTTCTTATTGGTGTCTTTTAATAGTGGTTTCTTTGCAGCAATTTGACCATGAAGGCCTGATTCACGCAGTCTCCTCTGAACAGTTGATGTTGAGATGTGTCTGTTACTTGAACTCTGTGAAGCATTTATATGGGCTGCAATCTGAGGTGCAGTTAACTCTAACCTATTCTCTGCAGCAGAGATAACTCTGGGTCTTCATTTCCTGTGGCGGTCCTCATGAGAGACAGTTTCATCATAGCGCTTGATGCTTTTTTCAACTGCACTTGAAGTAACTTCAAAAGTTCTTGAAATTTTCCGTATTGACTGACCTTCATGTCTTAATGTAATGATGGACTGTCGTTTTTCTTTGCTTATTTGAGCTGTTCTTGCCATAATATGGACATCTTCTCTATACCAACCCTATCTTGTCACAACACATCGGATTGGCTGAAACACATTATGGAAAGAAATTCCGCAATTTTTTAACAAGGCCACCTGTTAATTGAAATGCATTCCAGGTGAAGTTGGTTGAGAGAATGCCAAGAGACTGCAAAGCTGTCATCAAGGCAAAGGGTGGCTACTTGGAAGAATGTCAAATCTCAAATATATTTTGATTTGTTTAACCATTTTTGGTTACTACATGATTCCTTATGTGCTATTTCATAGTTTTGATGTCTTCACTATTATTCTAAAATGTAGAAAATAGTGAAAATAAAGAAAAACCCTGGACTGAATAGGTGTATCCAAACATTTGACTGGTACTGTACTTACGTATCAAAAGTAACTGTAGTTGCTCAAATATACTCAACTATCAAAAGGAAAAGGAAAAGTTTGAATAATAAAAAAAATCTTTATAATAAGCAAATCAGACGGCACAATTCTTTACATTTATTTTTATTTACAGATAGCCAGGGTCACTAAACCAACACTCAGACATTGTTTACGAAGCAATTGTGTTTAGTGAGTCCGCCAGATCAGAGGCAGTAGGGATGACCAGGGATGTTCTCTTGATAAGTGTGTGAATTTGACTAAGCAGTCAAAATGTAACGAGTACTTTTGGGTGTCAGGGAAAATGTATAGAGTAAAAAGTACTACGATTTCTTTAGGAATGCTGTGAAGAAAATTTGGTAAAAAATATAAATAGTAAAGGAAAGTACACATTCCCCAAAAAACGATTTTATTCTTAAAGTACTTTAGGCCACTGCTAAAATCGCCACTGGTCTTGTGTAAACATACCAAACATATATAACGTACTAATTTGAATGTCTGGGATTTACTTTTAATATGTTACGTCTGGTCTATGATAATAGGTTGGTCTTTGATAGCACAGTTCAAAAATCATGAGAGAAAGAGTAGTCAAAGAGAGTCGGGTCCTTTTGGCTATTGTGGACTCAATACACTTTACCTCCAGATATTTTAGTATTGAATATAAATCGACTCCTAATAGGCCTAATCTTTCAACAATTGTACTATTGATTTATAATGAAAAGCTTAACTTACCTTTGTCTGTCAATGTCACTCTAGGTTTGTGGGAAACGTCCGAAGCTTTCACCGGAAAAAATAGTCCTAAAAAGACTGCAAAGAGCGCGAGCAGACTCATGCTTTTCTGAGTCTTGGTTCTCGGCAATTAATTACTTGAAAGTGTAGTAGCGTTATTTTAGCATATAACACGAGGGTGAGGTCTATACAGTCTGGTCTTCCATTTAGTCTTGTCTTCAATCTTCAATCAAGTACAGTAGCCTAAAAGTAGCTTAATTGTTCGGTTGTGAGACAGACTCCACTCAGTAATATTTTTGGATAGACCACGCACTTGATTTGTCTCTTCCGTCACGCAAAGCATGTATGTAGTCTAAATTCAGAGAAGGCGAGACTAGTCTAGACAGCCTCTCTCTTCCGACCCAGCCAGCTGGTCTGCGCATGCTCTGAGGGTGCGGCTGGGGATGCCGTCTGGGCCTGCAGCCTTGCGAGGGTTAACACGTTTAAATGTTTTACTCACCTCGGCTGCAGTGAAGGAGAGACGGCATGTTTTCGTGGCAGGCCGTGTCAGTGGCACTGTATTGTCCTCAAAGCGGGCAAAAAAGTTATTTAGTCTGCCTGGGAGCAAGACATCCTGGTCCGTGACTGGGCTGGATTTCTTCTTGTAGTCCGTGATTGACTGTAGACCCTGCCACATACCTCTTGTGTCTGAGCCGTTGAATTGAGATTCTACTTTGTCTCTATAGTGACGCTTAGCTTGTTTGATAGCCTTACGGAGGGAATAGCTGCACTGTTTGTATTCGGTCATGTTACCAGTCACCTTGCCCTGATTAAAAGCAGTGGTTCAATTTCACGCGAATGCTGCCATCAATCCACGGTTTCTGGTTAGGGAATGTTTTAATCGTTGCTATGGGAACGACATCTTCAACACACGTTCTCATGAACTCGCACACCGAATCAGCGTATTCGTCAATGTTGTTGTCTGACGCAATACGAAACATGTCCCAGTCCACGTGATGGAAGCAGTCTTGGAGTGTGGAATCAGCTTGGTCGGACCAGCGTTGGACAGACCTCAGCGTGGGAGCTTCTTGTTTTAGTTTCTGTCTGTAGGCAGAGATCAGCAAAATGGAATCGTGGTCAGCTTTTCCGAAAGGAGGGTGGGGCAGGGCCTTAAATGCATCGCGGAAGTTAGAATAACAATGATCCAAGGTTTTGCCAGCCCTGGTGGCGCAATCGATATGCTGATACAATTTAGGGAGTCTTGTTTTCAGATTAGCCATGTTAAAATCCCCAGCTACAATGAATGCAGCCTCAGGATGTATGGATTCCAGTTTGCAAAGAGTCAAATAAAGTTCGTTCAGAGCCATCGATGTGTCTGCTTGGGGGGGAATATATACGGCTGTGATTCTCTTGGTAGATAATGCAGTCTATATTTGATTGTGAGGAATTCTAAATCAGGTGAACAGAAGGATTTGAGTTCCTGTATGTTTCTGTGATCACACCACGTCTCGTTAGCCATAAGGCATACGCCCCCGCCCCTCTTCTTACCAGAAAGGTGTTTGTTTCTGTCGGCGCGATGCGTGGAGAAACCCGCTGGCTGCACCGCCTCCGATAGCGTCTCTCCAGTGAGCCATGTTTCCGTGAAGCAAAGAACGTTACAGTCTCTGATGTCCCTCTGGAATGCTACCCTTGCTCGGATTTCATCAACCTTGTTGTCAAGGGACTGGACATTGGCGAGAAGAATGCTAGGGAGTGGTGCACGATGTGCCCGTCTCCGGAGTCTGTCCAGAAGACCGCCTCGTTTCCCTCTTTTCCGAAGTCGTTTTTTTGGGTCGCCGGCTGGGATCCATTCCGTTGTCCTGGTTGAAAGGCAGAACACAGGATCCGCTTCGCGAAAGTCATATTCTTGGTCGTACTGATGGTGAGTTGACGCTGATCTTATATTCAGTAGTTCTTCTCGACGGTATGTAATGAAACCTAAGATGATCTGGGGTACTAATGTAAGAAATAACCTGTAGAAAAACAAAAAACTGCATAGTTTCCTAGGAACGCGAAGCGAGGCGGCCATCTCTGTCGGCGCCGGAAGTCAACAGAGCTACTATGATAGAACATGTTTTCGTTCATTGAAAAGACAATGATGGAAAAATGAACATTTCCTTTTGATTCAAAATGTACTTCTCCCTGAGAATTGTATGTTTTGAACAATGTGTTTTCTATTTTTCAGTGTTATTGTTTACTGACTGCTTGAGAGTGTAAATCATTTTGATCACTTTGTGTATGATTTGAGAGCAGTGTTTGATTTTGAACACAGGTAAAGGCGAATGTTTCATTTTGCGAGAGGAGTCTGAGGTTATGTAAATAGTGCCTGAAGATGAGGTTTTGTGTTTAATGTTTTCAGGAAATGGAGCAAGGTTTCAGAAATTGTGTTTTAGCAATTGAGAAAAACTGTAATACATTTTCAAGTTCATAACTGTGCACTCTCCTCAAACAATAGCATGGCATTCTTTCACTGTAATAGCTACTGTAAATTGGACAGTGCAGTTAGATTAACATGCATTTAAGCTTTCTGACAATGTCAGATATGTCTATGTCCTGGGAAATGTTCTTGTTACTTACAACCTAATGCTAATCACATTACCCTACGTTAGCTCAACTGTCCTGCGGGGAATCCACCGAACATGTAGAGGTTAAACTGGAAAAATTAGCTGAGCTGTCATCAAAAGCCAAGTGGTTTTGGGCAACATTCATAGCACAGGATCATGACGAGCCCATTTTTCCTTTTAGTGCAATATACAGGTAGGTGTAATAAACTATACTAAACAAAAATATAAACGCACCATGCAACAATTTCAAAGATTTTACTGAGTTACAGTTCATAGAAGGAAATCAAATCAAATTGTATTTGTCACATGCGATGAATACAACAGGTGTAGACCTTAACAGTGAAACGCTTACTTACAAGCCCTAACCAACAATGCAGTTTAAAAAAACTAGAAAAATTATAGAAAAAAAAGAATAAGAAATAAAAGTAACCAATAATTAAAGAACAGCAGTAAAATAACAATAGCAGAGCCAAATACAGGGGGTACTGGTAGAGTCAATGTGCGGGGGCACCGGTTAGTCGAGGTCAATGAGGTAATATGTACAGGTAGAGTTATTAAAGTGACTATGCATAGATAATAACAGAGGGTAGCACCAGTGTAAAAGAAGGGGGAGGGGTCAATGCATGTAGTCTGGGTAGCCATTTGATTAGATCTTAAGGACTCTCAGGGCTTGGGGGTAGAAGCTGTTTAGAAGCAACTTGGACCTAGACTTAGCACTCCAGTACCGCTTGCTATGCGGTAGCAAAGTGAACAGTCTATGACTAGGGTTGCTGGAGTCTTTGACAATATTTAGGGCCTTCCTCTGACACCGCATGGTATAGAGGTCCTGGATGGCAGGAAGCTTGGCCCTCGTGATGTATTGGGCCGTACGCACTACCCTCTGTAGTGCCTTGCAGTCGGAGGCTGAGCAATTCCCGTACCAGGCAGTGATGCAACCAGTCAGGATGCTCTCGATGTTGCAGCTGTAGAACCTTTTGAGCATCTCAGGACCCATGCCAAATCTTTTCAGTCTCCTGAGGGGGAATAGGTTTTGCCGTGCCCTCTTCACGACTGTCTTGGTGTGCTTGGACCATGTTAGTTTGTTGGTGATGTGGACACCAAGGAACTTGAAGCTCTCAATCTGCTCCACTACAGCCCCGTCAATGAGAATGGGGGCATGCTCGGTCCTCCTTTTCCTGTAGTCCACAATCATCTCCTTTGTCTTGATCACGTTGAGGGAGAGGTTGTTGTCCTGGCACCACATGGCCAGGTCTCTGACCTCCTCCCTATAGGATGTCACATTGTTGTCGGTGATCAGGCCTACCACTGTTGTGTTATTGGCAAACTTAATGATGGTGTTGGAGTCGTGCCTGGCCATGCAGTTATGTGTGAACAGGGAGTACGCACCCCTGAGGGGCCCCTGCGTTGAGGATCAGCGTGGCGGATATTTTGTTTCATACCCTTACCACCTGGGGGCGGCCCGTCAGGAAGTCCTGGATCCAGTTGCAGAGGGAGGTGTTTAGTCCCAGGGTCCTTAGTTTATTGATGAGCTTTGAGGGCACTATAGTGTTAAACGCTGAGCTGTAGTCAATGAATAGCATTCTCACAGTCAATTAAAAAAATATATTAGGCCCTAATCTATGGATTTAACATGACTGGGCAGGGGCAAAGCAAATCAGAATGAGTTTTTCCCCACAAAAGGGATTTTGAGTGGCATTTTATTGTACCCAGCACAAGGTGTACCTGTGTAATGATCATGCTGTTTCTTGATATGCCACACCTGTCAGGTAGATGGATTATCTTGGCAAAGGAGAAATGTTCACTAACAGGAAGGTAAACACATTTTTGCATCAAATAATCTTTTTGTGCGTATGTAAAACTTCTGTGATCTTTTATTTCAGCTCATGAAACAGGGGACCAACACTTTACATGTTGCGTTTATAATTTCATTCAGTATAATAAAGTCCTGCTTTTGTATTTGCCATAAGTGGTGCAATGGATGGCTCCTGAAATAGGGAAAAGCAGACATAACTAGCCTATGTTATCATCACAACTCTCAGAATCACATCCTTTTTTGGCAGATTATACCCAGGGGAAAAAATTATTGGTTATCCATCAAATATTCTGTGTCATATACAGTAGTAATCATGTAAATAGGCTACATTTCAACAGCTCAGACCATATCACACTGCCAAAACTTTGCAGATGCAGCACACTGAACTATAGATGTAAAAGTTCTGTGGGTCTCAGCTTGTTATAGAGAAGAATCACATGTTGATCATCATATCTTTCCAAAGGCACATGATAAGATGAATAAGAGCAGATTGATGTGCTTTCATGACACAGATGTTTTCTTGGAGGCACAGCCTTACCTAAACTAGTGGTGTGAATTTGTACATAGTGCTGGTACAATAATCATATAATTGTGAAACAGACAACTCTGGACAAATTATGGATAATAACCATGACCTAAAACAATAATCGTCATATCCACTGCTCAAAAATATAAAGGGAACACATACAACACAATGTAACTCCAAGTCAATCACACTTCTGTGAAATCAAACTGTCCACTTAGGAAGCAACACTGATTGACAATAAATTTCACATGCTGTTGTGCAAATGGAATAGACAACAGGTGGAAATGACAGTAATGACAGTAGATCAGGTATATCCCATTTAGCAGATATATCCCATTTTAGCAGACGCTTTTGTCCAAAGCGACTTACAAGTCGGCTGGGGCCACTACTTTTACATATGGGTGGCCCCAGCGGGAATCGAACCCACGACGCTTGGCGTTGCAAGCGCCATGCTCTACCGACTGAGCCACACAGGATTATAGGCAATTTGCAAGACACCCCCAATAAAGGAGTGGTTCTGCAGGTGGTGACCACAGACCACTTCTCAGTTCCTATGCTTCCTGGCTGATGTTTTGGTCACTTTTGAATGCTGGCGGTGCTTTCACTCTAGTGGTAGCATGAGACGGAGTCTACAACCCACACAAGTAGCTCAGGTAGTGCAGCTCATCCAGGGTGGCACATCAATGCGAGCTGTGGCAAGAAGGCAAGAAGAAACAGACTCCATGAGGGTGGTATGAGGGCCCGACTTCCACAGGTGGGGGTTGTGCTTACAGCCCAACACCGTGCAGGACGTTTGGCATTTGCCAGAAAACAGCAAGATTGGCCAATTCGCCACTGGCGCCCTGTGCTCTTCACAGATGAAAGCAGGTTCACACTGAGCACATGTGACAGACGTGAAAGAGTCTGGTGACGCCGTGGAGAACGTTCTGCTGCCTGCAACATCCTCCAGCATGACCGGTTTGGCGGTGGGTCAGTCATGGTGTGGGGTGGCATTTCTTTGGGGGGCCGCACAGCCCTCCATGTGCTCGCCAGAGGTACCCTGACTGCCAGTAGGTACTGAGATGAGATCCTCAGACCCCTTGTGAGACCATATGCTGGTGCGGTTGGCCCTGGGTTCCTCCTAATGCAAGACAATGCTAGACCTCATGTGGCTGGAGTGTGTCAGCAGTTCCTGCAAGAGGAAGGCATTGATGCTATGGACTGGCCCGCCCATTCCCCAGACCTGAATCCAATTGAGCACATCTGGGACATCATGTCTCGCTCCATCCACCAACGCCACGTTGCACCATAGACTGTCCAGGACTTGGCGGATGCTTTAGTCCAGGTCTGGGAGGAGATCCCTCAGGAGACCATCCGCCACCTCATCAGGAGCATGCCCAGGCGTTGTAGGGAGGTCATACGGGCACGTGGAGGCCACACACACTACTGAGCCCCATTTTGACTTGTTTTAAGGACATTACATCAAAGTTGGATCAGCCTGTAGTGTGGTTTTCCACTTTAATTTTGAGTGTGACTCCAAATCCAGACCTCCATGGGTTGATAAATTTGATTTCCATTGATAATTTTTGTGTGATTTTGTAGTCAGCACATTCAACTATGTAAAGAAAAAAGTATTTATTTAGAATATTTCATTCATTCAGCTCTAGGATGTGTTATTTTAGTGTTCCCTTTATTTTTTTGAGCTGTGTATTTTAATACATACATTTTAGGAGTCGATATAAACCCTTTTTCAGGACCCTGTCTTTGAAAGATAATTCGTAAAAAGTCCAAATAACAGATCTTCATTGTAAAGGGTTTAAACACTGTTTCCCATGCTTGTTCAATGAACCATAAACAATTAATGAACATGCACCTGTGGAACGGTCGTTAAGACACTAACAGCTTAGGCAATTAAGGTCAGAGTTATGGAAACTTAGGACACTAAAGAGGCATTTCTACTGACTCTGAAAAACACTGAAAGAAAGATGCCCAGGGTCCCTGTTTATCTGCGTGAACGAGCCTTAGGCATGCTGCGTGAGGCATGAGGACCACAGATGTGGCCAGGGCAATGAATTGCAATGTCCGTACTGCGAGATGCCTAAGACAGTGCTACAGGGAGACAGAACGTACAGCTGATCGTCCTTGCAGTGGCAAACCATGTGTAATAAAACCTGCACAGGATCGGTACATCCGAACATCCCACCTGCAGGACATGTACAGGATGACAACAACAACTGCCCGAGTTACCCGAGTTACACTACACGCACAATCCCTCCTTCAGTGCTCAGACTGTCCGCAATAGGCTGAGAGAGGCGACACGTTATTCCATTCCATTCTATTCCATGTCTGTGGAACTTGTTCAGTTTATGTCTCCGTTCATACAAATATTTACACATGTTAAGTTTGTTGAAACGCAGTTGACAGTGAGAGGACTTTTTTTGTTTACCCAATCATCATTTCATTGTTTACATATTAAAGTTAGTAATCATTTTAGGAGGAAAAAGGCACGGGCGGGAGGAGAAGTTTAATTTCCAAAAGTTCCAAGCGATCAAAACCATCCATTTGGTAACACTACCTTTGAAGCAGTCCTTAATACAGTGTAATTACTCTGTATCAAGTATTGTAGTTAAGTGTAACAACTAGTTACAGTGTAATAACAACATGTACCTGATAGTAATTGCGCTCGGTAATTACAGATGTGTAACAATAAATGCTTGTTACCATGATTGCTACAAATGGGCATGTTTCCACTAAATTCACCAACTTATTGTTTCGCTTCTTCTCAGCTGCAATGAATTCATGAAAAACTGTGACAAAGGTTGGGGTCCCTTGTGGATGTGCTGGGTGTCTGAGAGATTTGCATAGATCCACACTGCACACTGCGCTATCCCATCTGGACAAGAGGAATACCTATGTAAGAATGCTGTTCTTTGACTATAGCTCAGCCTTTAACACCATAATACCCTCCAATTCATCATTAAGCTCGGGGCCCTGGGTCTGAACCCCACCCTGGGTCCTAGACTTCCTGACGGGCCACCCCCAGGTGGTGAAGGTAGGAAACAGCAATCTCCACTACACTGATTCTCAACACTGGGGCCCCACAAGGGTGCGTGCTCAGCCCCCTCCTGTACTCCCTGTTCACCCATGACTGCGTGGCCGCGCACACCTCCAACTCAATCATCAAGTTGCAGACAACATAACAGTAGTAGGCATGATAAACAACAATGACGAGACAGCCTACAGGGAAGAGGTGAGGGCCCTGCCAGGAAAATAACCTCTCCCTCAACAAAACAAAGGAGCTGATCATGGACTTCAGGAGACATCAGAGGGAGCACGCCCCTATCCACATCGACGAGACCGCAGTGAAGAAGGTGTAAAGCTTCAAGTTCTTTGGCATACATATCACTGACAATCTGAAATGGTCCACCCACACAGACAGTGTTGTGAAGTAGGCGCCACAGCACCTCTTCAACATCAGGAGGCTGAAGAAATTTGGCTTGACCCCTAAAACTCTCAGAAACCTTTACAGATGCACAATTGAGAGCATGCTGTTGAGCTGTATCGCTGCCTGGTATGGCAACTGCACCGCCCACAACCGCAGGGCTCTCCAGAGGGAGGTGCGGTCTGCCCAACGCATCACCGGGGGCACACTGCCTGCCCTCCAGGACACCTACAGCACCCGATGTCACAGGAAGGCCAAAAAGATCATCAAGGGCATAAATCACCTGAGCCACTGCCTGTTCACCCCGCTATCATTCAGAAGGCGAGGTCAGTACAGTTGCATAAAAGCTGGGACCGAGAGAATGATAAACAGCTTCTATCTCAAGGCCATCAGACTGTTAAATAGCCATCACTAGCCGGCTACCTAATGATAAATGCTCTTCAAATTGTCAATATGAGCATTTTATTTTGTACAGTTATCATTGAAAACAATTACATCAAAAATGCTGTTTGAGTAAAGGGGTCGTGTCACAATATCTATGTAATTGAAGCACTTTTGCAGTAAAATGTTTTTACACAACCATCCATTTCATATATGGGAGACCTTAGAGATATAGATAAACATGGTTGTGCTTTGTTATACTTCGGGTAGGGGTACATGAACATCAATGCGGACTTGCCACTAGTCTATTCAGTCTCCAAAACACACAATTTGCTCATTCCTACCAATGTCACATTGGTGTCAGTCGTTACTATGACAATTTAAGATGGCGCTACTCCGCTACTCATACCTCTAATAAATATTGTTCAAGAAAAAATAGAGATGTTTCTATGTTAAATGCACATGTTTAGTATTAGTGGATTGAATACATCTCTTTGCTTCCATTCCCCTTCAAACAACAATGAGCCTTTTAGTGGGTCAAAGGAGTAAGTGAACCAGTATTTCCTTAGAGGGAAACATCCATCTTTTTATTTGTTTTTTTTGGGGTGTAAAATAGTGTTTTTTACTGATGATCAATAGATAGCAGCATTTTCCCAGCTTAGTGATAACCCTGTATCCCTCAGTTGTTTGACGTTATTGTACTTGGATAACATGATATAGGTTTGAGGGTTTTCCCCACCTGCAAACATGTTTTTTTAAACTGACTATGGACACAATCATTAGAATATATCACTCAGTGTACCTCCATTTGAAATATAGTGTCATTTGGATCTGGATATAATGTGGAGTGGAATGGAACACCAGTCAGCATAAAGTAGTCCAACAAGATATGAAAGACTTGATATTCTGGCTCATGTTATCACACTCCTATATGTGGACAATACAGAAGACATTGAAATGCTACACCCCCCCCCCTGTCTTTTTTTACACACACACACAAATTGCGTTCCATTACAGTAATTGAGGTGAACACTGAATGCAATCTAAATGTTGGCCATGGGCCAGTGAAGAGTTCCCTGCTTCTCTGAATGGCAGTGAGAAAGTGTATGTGCAGGCAGTTTGCAACAGAGTGAGCATCTCTGCAGTCTGCAGACCAGAACTTGCTAATGGAAGTGACAGCTTGCAGGTCACAAAAGAAAGGGAGGGGGAATTGTGCTGACAGTGTTTGCGTATTTGGCATGGAGTGGGGAGAGTTGGTAGCTGGGACACGACTGCAGTTATGAGAGAAATCTAGCCAGAGATAAAAACTGCAGGACGAACAAACCTCCCTTCATTGACACTTGGCTCAAAAGTATTGTGCCTACACCACCCCACCAGCCTCCCCCTCTCTGCAAGGGAGAAGGGGTTACTGTCCTGGAGAGATTACAGAATAGAACAAGGGTATTGTTGAGAAGTCATGGGGATATCCACATCACATCGCCATAATGGCCCGGAGCACCTGCCACTTCACTGAATGAGCGATCGTTTCAGCTGTGGAATGAAGCAACTCAGCATGGGTCAGCCGAACTAACTGCTTTGTGGACTTTGAAACGAAGACCAAGTTTGTCATTTTTTTGTTGACGCTTGTCAGAGCATAATGTGAGGATTAATGGACCATTCTGTATCACAACATCTGCATCACGTTTTGCTCTTTTAATTCTTATTTTTGTAATTTTAGCTGGGAACTTATATGAACAAATCCTTGAATACCCTCCAGCTCCTCCAAGCTAAAAGGGGAAAAGGGTGACTACAGGAGTGAGAGGCTGGAGCTTATACTGTAGGTGTCTGACAGAAATGATCAGAGCTCAACTGGCTGAAGAAGAGGAAGGGGCCTACAGAAGACTTACACAGTGTTACAGAGCTTCCAGAGCTGGCTCCCTGGCAGGTGTCACCATGCCTTATCACCTGGAGGAAGAGGACCTCAACCAGCCTGTATGGCAGTCTGTACTCTTCTTCTGCTGCAAGGGGATGATCGAGGGTGTTGTGGTCCTCCTCTTCATCTGGCTGCTCATACAGGTCCTGTTCTCCAAGAACCTGGAAGGTACTGACTCACTCTCCCATCTGATGAAAAATGAATATATAATAAAATGAATATAATGTATACTGTTCAGCTGCCTCTAATTTATATTGTTATAATAGAAGGTTACTGTAATACTCATTCATATAGACACTGATCCCATGTACTGATGTATTATCTTAATTGGTACAGCAAGAAAATTGGTTACAAACTTGGTTGAAAAAGGCTTGGGGCGGCAGGGTAGCCTAGTGGTTAGAGTGTTGTACTAGTAACCGCAAGGTTGCAAGTTCAAACCCCAGAGCTGACAAGGTACAAATCTGTCGTTCTGCCCCTGAACAGGCAGTAACCCACCGTTCCTAGGCCATCATTGAAAATATGAATTTGTTCTTAACTGACTTGCCTGGTTAAATAAAGGTAAAATAAAGTTTGTAATTTCACTTAAAAATGTCAGATGTAATTTACCAATGTATCAACCCTGTAAGAATATGTCAAAGATAAATACACAACCCAGAGGATGAGAAGTCAATAGAGTAATAACAAACAATGGAAATAGTGTTTTTTCTGTAATATGGAATTATCAATGGAAATAGTTGGTTTTCAGTTCAACATCTGTTTAGAATCTGTTAGGAATGTTAGTCCTGAACTCATAGCTATGTATGCTATGTTTTCATTGGTCTGAGTCTGGAGCAGGATACTTGTTATTTGGCCATTGGCCCAGTTGTACTGCAATGACTTCTAATTGGTCAGCCATAGGCTAGGGTGGGGGGTTATAAATTATATCCTGTTTCATTTGTAATGTGGAGAGAACCACAGGAGAGAATCACGGAGGACAGGGAAGCATGAACATCTACCATCTACTTCCAAGAATAATTTGTCCACTTTGAATAAAGCTATTTTCCTCCTCCTGATTTGCTTTGTGTTATTGACGAGTAACATCAACTGCTAACAACCCTGACAAAAATGTCACTGAAAAATTATAATCCACATAATAATTCACATTTCCTGTTGCTGACGGATTATTTTCCTGCTATGAGAAACTGGTCAAATTAAGATAGCAGATCTGTAAATCAAGGTTCTTGCAGACAAAGAGGCTATCCTCATTTACACAAGTTACAGGAATGAGCACGATGAGATTTACAATTTAGATAATATTGTACATACATTTTCCAATTGACATTAAATCCTTACCTTACCTATCATTGTGGCTGGCAACACGACATTCTTGCTCTGCAGTTCCTCCAAATTTAAGATGGCGCTGCAGTGGATAGCAGCCATCTGTCTCTGCTCCTTGCTGATATTCTGCATAGCAACAGTGATATGTGATAGACAAGCCTGACTTCTCCTGTCTCTGGAACCCATGTGACTGAGGCCCATATAAGGGAGGAAGTGCAGCTGCCAACCATAGAGTCCGAAAGGAGATATTCTAATGACAAGAGTTCAACAGTTAAATCATATAAGCATATTATGCAGATAAGACATCTTAATGACCTTTGTTACTTTGCTAATTCTGACGTTATCAGAACGCGCAACAGGACATTGTACTGTCTACATTTGGTTTGTTGTTTATATACATATTAAATTAAATCGATTTTAATCCGAACTAAAGATTTGTTGCTAAGGATTCCACGACGCGGTTAGCCTTTACGGCTGGGACTGCAAGTGTGTGTTCCTCTTTTTGCATGGATTCTGCGAGTGCTAGCTGGCTGTGCTACAGACACCTGTCGTCAGAGCCAATCTGGATACTAAGGAGATCCTGAGGGAAATCAACAAATACCAACAGCTTTACGCTATGGAGGAACAACATAGTCCATCATGGAAAGATCCGACCACCTCACAAAATAACTTTAACCCGACAAAAAAAAGAAAAACAGATTAATCTACAGACATGGACGATTTACTTACTATTGAGGTAGAGGCTAGTTCTCTGGCTGGAATCCATGCAACACTGGAAAAGTTGTGTGAGGAGGTAGCAGGGCTGAGGGGGAGTTAGCAGCTCCAAAGAAGAAACAAGACACTCACAGCCAAGACAAAAATCCACGATTCCAAAATGGATGGTCTACTCAGGGAAAACAGGGTGCTGAAGGAGTCGCTACTAGACATACAAAGTCGTAGCATGCGTGGAAATATGTTATTTTTATGGGATTCCTGAGGACGCATCCAATAATCCAGAGTGCGCGATCAGAGAATTCATGCAGTCCGCCTTGAAACTTCCTATAGAGACTGTAAACAAGGTGGCTTTCCACCGAGTACACAGACTTGGAGCTCAGAGCCACAAGACCATGGTTCCCCGACCGATCATCGCAAAATTTGAACTACCAACAAAAGGAGCTGATCAAAAGCAGGGGAAGGGAGCTTTAAAGGGACTAAATTCGGTCTCAATGTCCAATTTCCAAGGGAGATAAACTAACGTTGTAAGAGACTGTATCTGGTACAATGAAAACAAAGGAAAGATGGTAGGAATGCCTTTATCATTGTGGACAAACTCTTTATAGATGGACAGCTATTCCGAGACAGCTCCATAACACCGTGGCTGTACTAAATTCTACAGGGACTTCAGGTTATGAAAACAAAAGAAGTTATGGGAACTGTAAAAAATATCTGAACATTATGAAGTGGATATGAACACAGACGTACTCAATTGCATGCTTGCTTACACATACGGACTTATACATACACACACACCTGATCTCGCTCTCTTCTCTCACTCTCTCTTTCTCTCTTTTCTCTTCTCTCTCTATTGTCAAAGACTGTTTTATAATTTAATTAGTTTATTGTTTGTCTATCTTTTTTATTATTTGTCTACAAGTTTATATATGTTTCCAACAAGCAAGGGGAAGATATCAGAATAGGGGCATTGGGGAAAGTAACATTGTATGGAATACATTTGTACTGTAGTGAAGCCATCTCTAGAGTAATGCAAGGTCTCTTCATGATCATGTGAAACGTCAATTGCTATGGAAATGCTGGGATGTGTTTTTCAATTATGTTAAAGGTAATTATGATGCAACTATGATGGTGATACGATATGGATTACAATTATCATGAATATTAAGGCTATACAGACTACATGTTACACACACATAGACACTCAACCATGCAAATTGGCAGAGTTAGTATTTATTTGGACATCACACATTATAGTCTCACTCTTAAACAGACATTGTACACACTCTCACAAAATCACATCCAATATCATACACATCAACCTACTCAGATTTGCTACACACATAATATCTTGTCTCAATTTTCCAACATCTGTGGCATTCGTTCACAGGCAAGGGAATAAAACAAATATTGCTAAATATCAGACATTTGAAAGCTCTAGTTTTGACCTTCATAATACCTCTGATGGCAGTAACTTTACAAGCACTAATTATGGTCCATTTAGACTGAGAATAGTATCTTAGTTATGGTAAGGGGTGAAATAAGTATAGCCAGTTATAATTGTGACGGTTTAGCAGATTATAAAAAAAGAAGATCAGTCTTTACATGGCTAAAAGAAAATGAATATAATGTATACTGTTCACAGGAAACTCACTCTATATCCTTAGTTGAAGTTGCGTGGAAAAAGGAACGGGATGGTGAAATTATTTTCTGTCGTGGACAAAGGAACTCAAAGGGTGTGATGATATTAATTAACAAGAATTTAAAACTGAATGTGCAAATAGTCAGGAATGATTCACAAGGAAGGTGGATCCTTTTGAATTTGAAAGTGGACGAAAAAGAGATTTGGCTCATTGATCTATACGGTCCAAATCAGGATGATCCACACTTCTTTGTAAACATTTATACCAATTTATTGAACTTACAGGCAACAAATGATCTAATCATTTTGGTAGGAGACTTTAACACAGTATAAGTACCTCAAAGGACCGTAAAGGTAATCTGTCACGATCGTCTAAGGTGGAAACAGCGGACTAAAGCGCAGCATGGTGAGCGTACATACTTCCTTATCATAAGATGTCACCAACAAAACAATAAACATCAAACCGAAAACATGACAAAGATAGACAGCTGCCTCTGATTGAGAGCCACACCTGGCCAAACACACAGAAATACAAATCATAGAAAAAGGGACATAGAATGCTAACCCAAATCACACCCTGACCAAACCAAAATAGAGGCATATAAAGCTCTCTACGGTCAGGGCGTGACATAATCACTCTACAAACTGTCAGCACCGTGCCCTTAAGAAAATCACAAATATTATGGACACATTAGAAATAGTGGATATCTGGAGACTAAAAAAACCCGACCTAGTGAGATATACATGGAGGAGACTTAATCAAGCTAGTCATCTTGACTACTTTCTTGTCTCTTCCTCTCTTGCATCAAAGGTTAAAAAAGTTGCAATAGGAGACAGACAGAATGCGATCGGATCATCATCTAATTGGCATTCACATAACTCCTATAGATTTTCCACGTGGATTTGGATATTGGAAATTTAATCAAAGTTTACTGGAGGACAACTTATTTTTAACAAAGACAAAATAATTAATAACTTAATTTTTCCAGTATAATATGGGTTCAGCAAATACCCATATTGTTTGTAATACCTTTAAATGTACCTTCAGGGGTCATTTAATTCAATATTCATCAATAATAAAAAAGCAGTATCTGGCTAAAGAGACAAGACTAACAAGGGAAATCCATGAACTAATAGTACAGGTAGATAGCAATAAAAACGATACTACAGAGATACAAAATAAGTTAGAGGAAAAACAAAAAGAACTTGAGGAACTTATTGAAGAACGATCAAATGTAATCTATTACAAAAATAAAGCAAACTGGATGGAATATGGAGAAAAATGCCCCAAATTCTTCCTGAATCTCCAATATAGGAACGCTAACAAAACGAATTTGCAGAAACTCGTTACTGAAGAAAGAGTCATCTATGATTCTCCGAATTATATTTTAAAAGAGGAAGCTAATTATTTTAGGCAGATGTTCTCTTTTCCGTCTCATCCTTTCTCACTGAATGAAGATAATGGTAAGGAATTATTTCCAAATATTATAAAAAATGGAAAATTAACAAATGTACAGAAAGATCAGTGCAAAGGCCAAATTACAGAGGAAGAACTTTTTGAGGCTATTAAATCCTTTCAGTCTGGAAAAGCCCCAGGCATTGAAGGCATACCGGTAGAGGTATATCAAGTATTTTTTTATATACTAAAAGTGTAACGCTCTCAAATCTCCTCAGGAGGCTGAAAAGATTTGGCATGGGCCCTCAGAACCTCAAAAAGTTATACAGCTGCACCATTGGGAGCATCTTGACTGGCTGCATCACCGCTTGGTACGGCAACTGCAAGGCACCCAACCGCAAGGCACTACAAAAGGTGGTGAGTATGGCCTAGTACATCACTGGGGCCGAGCCCCCTGCCATCCAGGACCTCTATACCAGGCGGTGTGAGAGGAAGGCCACAAAAAATATCAAAGACTCCAGCCACCCAAGCTGTTCTCTTTGCTACCGCACAGCAAGCGTTACCAGTGCACTAAGTTTGGAACCAACAAGACCCTGAACAGCCTCTACAATCAAGCCAAAAGACTGCTAAACAAGTTACCTGGACTACCTGCATTGACCCTCTTCTGAACATACTCTCTTGCACTGACTCTATGCACACCCACTGGACTCTACACACACACTCACACATACAGTACTTACACTAACACACACACACACACACACACACACACACACACACACACACACACACACACACACACACACACACACACACACACACACACACACACACACACACACACACACACACACACACACACACACACACACACACACACACACACACACACGTTGTACATCCTATATGTACAGTACATAGCTCTATCTCAATTGCCTCGTGCTCCTGCACATCAATTCGGTGCTGGTGCTCCCTGTATATAGCCATGTTATTTTTACGCATTATTGTTGCTTGTTGTTCACTGTGTATTCGTTATGTCACTATTCATACTGTATATACAGCTTTGGAAAAAATTAAGAGACCAGTCCAACATGATCAGTTTCTCTGGTTATACTATTTATAGGTTTGTGTTTGAGCAAAATTATTTTTTTATTTTATTCTATAAACTACAGACAACATGTCTCTCCAATTTCCAAATACAAATATTGTCATTTAGAGCATTTATTTGCAGAAATTGACAACTGGTCAAAATAACAAAAAAAATGCAGTGTTGTCAGACCTCGAATAACGTGAAGAAAATAAGTTCATATTCATTTTTAAACAACACAATACCAATGTTTTAACTTAGGAGGTGTTCAGAAATCAATATTTGGTGGAATAACCCTGATTTTCAATCACAGCTTTCATGCGTCTTGTCATGCTCTCCACCAGTCTTTCATATTGATGTTGGGTGACTTTATACCACTCCTGGCGCAAAAAATTCAAGCAGCTCAGCTTTGTTTGATGGCTTTTGACCATTCATATTCCTCTTGATCACATTCCAGAGGTTTTCAATGGGGTTCAGGTCTGGAGATTGGGCTGGCCATGACAGGGTCTTAATCTGGTGGTCCTCCATCCACACCTTGATTGTCCTGGATGTGTGGCATGAAGCATTGTCCTGCTGGAAAAACCAATCCTCAGAGTTGGGGAACATTCTGAGAGCAGAAGGAAGCAAGTTTTCTTCCAGGATAACCATATACCTGGCTTGATTCATGAGTCCTTCACAAAAACAAATCTGCCCGATTCCAGCCTTGCTGAAGGACACCCAGAACACTGTGGCTTGTAGGCCTCTCCAGGTCTCGCACCCACTGTGAAATTTGGTGGAGGATCACCAGCAGTCCCAACTCTCCTTACCACTGCTACACTTGGCTATCAGGTGTGCCTTGTCTGGCAGTGAAACAGTTAATTCAGCCTCATTTATTGCCTTTAAAAATAACATAGCTGATATGGCTGATATTTGCTTAAACAAATGTGGTTTCTACTGACAATTGAGATGTACAAACAATGCCATAAGTGGACGATGAGCGGATAAGAGGCAATCTGTAATTTCGACCAAGACATTAATGAGCGAGCTAGGATGGATGTAGTCGATATAACCATTTGTTCAGCACTTTTGAAATGTACAGCGACAGAATTCAGAACATGTGCCGTTCTTACAGTATTTTCCCCGTACACCAAGTCAGAACTGTAGGATAAATAAAGGAGGAACATAAGCAGGCAATGAAAGTTTTTACAATATTCGATGATGACATTTCTCTAAAACAGGTTATAGGCTACATGTGCACCACCAAGTCAGAACAGTATGCGAAAGCAAGACATGAAAATAGACCAAGTTATTAGCGGGAGGCACATGGGCTACTAACAGCTTACTACACAACATACACTTAGTATTTGTTTCTTAGCTACAGTATACATATCTACCTGGCATATTACACAATTTATGCAGCAGCATACAAGACATTTTTGGTCTCACCTTATTGTGCTGTGCTCACTTGAACAGGAAGGTGGTGCGGCGGTCCTTCGTGGGCAAATTTTCTCATCAAACTTCGTCATCAAAGTCTAGCATTCTCTGGATTTATGGTGCTTTCAAGACACCTGGGAATGAATCATGGAGTCGAATCATGATCTTCAGGTCGGAGCTATAGAAAGAGGCCCGAGTGTCACGTTCTGACCTTTATTTCCTTTGTTTTGTCTTTATTTAGTATGGTCAGGGCGTGAGTTGGGGTGGGCAATCTATGTGTGTTTTTCTATGTTGGGGTTTTGAGTTCAGCCTAGTATGGTTCTCAATCAGAGGCAGGTGTCGTTAGTTGTCTCTGATTGAAAATCATCAGGGTTTTACTTTTGAGTTGTGGGTGTTTGGGTGTTTGTTTTGCTTTCCGTGTGTGTGTTTGTTGCCACACAGTACTGTTTTGGTTTTCGTTCATGTTCACGTTTAGTGTTTTGTAGTGTTCAGTTTATGTCTTAAAATAAACGTTATGGACACTTACCACGCTGCGCATTGGTCCTCCGATCCTTCTCGCTTCTCCTCCTCAGAAGAGGAGGAGGAATGCCGTTACACCGAATGTCATGTTCTGACCTTAGTTCCTTTATTATGTCTTTGTGTTAGTTTGGTCAGGGCGTGAGTTGGGGTGGGTAGTCTATGTTCTTTTTTCTATGTTTTATTTCTGAGTTTAGCCTGGTATGGTTCTCAATCAGAGGCAGCTGTCGATCGTTGTCTCTGATTGAGAATCATACTTAGGTAGCCTGTTTTCCCCATTTTGGTTGTGGGTGATTGTTTTCTGTTTTGTGCGTATTCCTTACAGAACTGTTTAGTTTTCGTTCTCGCTCTTTATTATTTTTGTCATTTCAGTGTTCAGTTTATTTTGTTTATTAATATGAACACTTACCACACTGCATGTTGGTCCTCTTCTCCTTCACCAGACGAAAACCGTTACACCGAGGTCCCGACTTGGAATTCCGAGTTGGAGGACCATTCAAAACATATTTTCCCAGTTGGAGCTTGTTTTTCCCAGTTGTCTTGATCTCACTGAAGTCTGAGATTTCCCAGTTCCGAGTTTCCAGTTGTCTTGAACTCGATAGAAGTCATGCAGGATTGACAGCATGGCCAATGTTGAATGTTTATTTTTTAAAGCTTGGAAAAAAGACCCTTAAACCCAAACTTGGTCCACACACCCACTCCTCGGAATAGTAGGTTAGGGATTGCTTTGCAATGCTTGCGGTTACCCACTGATTCCTTCCAAACCACCCATTGATGAATTTGCAATTTCCAACCTGTGTAATGTTTATGTCCAAAGGCCGATGAGCACCTATTCGTTTTATCTATAATTTCTCTTCAGAATTTCTCTTCATATGACAAGAATTAAAAATGATTTGTCAGTAGATTGTTGACTTGATTCATGATGATGACTACTAGCTTGCTAGCTGAGATTTTGAAAGTATGATGTTGACATGATCAGTCAAATCAAATCTATGGTATAACGTGATTTGACGTAATTTGATCTGTGGCCAATGACCTTGAGCCTTCTTGGGTGGGCACTTCTAATGTAACTCTATGGCAGCACCCAAGGGGCTTTAATTTTCGAGCTCTCCCCATAGAATTTGTGGTGACGTAATGTCCCAATCAATGACAGAACACTGGGCCAATCACAGCGCAACTAGAGAATATTACTAACCCCTACGCTCCGTATTCTCCGCTGGCTGCCCCACCACCACAGAAAGCACTGAGCTAGGCTGAAACAACATTTTCCACCACCATCAGCAAAACTCAAAATGATGGAATTGCTGGTGGAAGAATTGTGTCGAATCACTCCAATAGAGTCCCGGAAACTAGAATCTATGCCAAGGCGCATTGAAGTTGTTCTGGTGGCTTATGGTGGCCCAATGCCATATTAAGAAACTTTATATCAGTGTTTCCTTTATTTTGTCAGTTAACTGTAGATTTAAATAAAGTTACTATCTATTAGATTAGGCAGAATTCTGAGTTTTTGGCTGGTGTCAAAATGACCCCAAAGGATTTTATTTTGGGCTATGATCAAAAATATGCATTTGGGATCAAAATGACCCCAGTTTGTAGTATGAGTGTTAACTAGGTTCCGGGATATTTATAACACCTGAAATATTTTTGATATTGCTTTAATGTGCATGATGTACCTTTCACACAACAGTGACTGCTTGTTTGGTAGCTCTGCTGATTACGCAATAAGAACAAACATTTTACTCACACTGTTAAACTGAGCTAAAATGGTTATAATTAGATTTATGCCTGCCTATTCATCTGTACTCACTGAACAGATTATCTGGCTCCCACGCAAACACTTCAAAATGTTCACAAAATACTTTATGCAATGCAGTGCTGTTGATCTATACTGATTTAATGTTTTTACTATACGGCCGTGATCATACTCAAGCGATTAAATCCATAGCACAACACACATGCTTCATAGACAATCAAACTCTAACTTTAAACCGTATGATGTGTGCTGCCATCAGCCGGCAGGCTTGTGCATTCTTTCCACTGAGGTTATTAGAGATAAGGAAATATTGACCTATTCATCCTCATAAAGGTTTACAGAACATGAAAGTGGATGTAGTTGGAAGGCATCTTCTTACAAAATTATAACAACTGTACAGTAGTTGCTTGGGCAACTGCAGTCTAGAAGGCTGGACAGTGGTGATGGCATATAAAGATGACATGATGGAGTGCCTTTATGTAAATACAGTTGAAGTCGGAAGTTTACATACACCTTAGCCAAATACATTTAAGCTCAGTTTTTCACAATTCCTGACATTTAATCCAAGTAAAAATTCCCTGCCTTAGGTCAGTTAAGATCACCACTTTATTTTAAGAATGTGAAATGTCTGAATAAAAGTAGAAAGAATGATTTATTTATTGTCCCATGGTGTTTATACTTGCGTACTATTGTTTGTACAGATGAACGTGGTAACTTCAGACCTTCAGGAAATTTCTCCCAAAGATGAACCAGACATGTGGAGGTCTACAATTCTTTTTCTGAGGTCTTGGCTGATTTCTTTTGATTTTCCCATGATATCAAGCAAAGAGGCACTAAGTAGGCCTTGAAATACATCCACAGGTACACCTCCAATTGACTCAAATTATGTCAATTAGCCTATCAGAAGCTTCTAAAGCCATGACATCATTTCCTGGAATTTTCCAAGCTGTTTAAAGGCACAGTCAACTTACTGTATGTAAATGTCTGATCCACTGGAATTGTGATACAGTGAATTATAAGTGAAATAATCTGCCTGTAAACAATTGTAGGAAAATGTGCGTGTGTCATGCACAAAGTAGATGTACTAACCGACTTGCCAAAACTATAGTTTGTTAACAAGAAATATGTGCAGTGGTTGAAAAACGAGTTGTAATAACTCCAACATGTATTCTTCCGACTTCAACTGTACTTGATAACTAATTGGATTTGCTGTGTCTTATATGGAGAAACAAGGAGATCTGAGAGGGACTGACAGCACACGCAAGCATGCACACACAAACAGAGAGTTACAATGATTACTCATCCACATCTCAAAGAGGCAGGGAAGCTTCTTCACAAAGAGGAGTAGGATGCATTTTCTTCCCAAAGCGAAGAGCCTGCATACTCTAAATAGATATTCCTCACTGTCTTTCCCTATACAAGGGGAGAAACATTAGAAATGGGATCATACTGCATGTGTGTGTGTGTGTTTGTGTTTGTGTGTGTGCGTCCATGTCGAATGTGAGAGGGAAATGGGTGAGTGGGTTGACGCAGGACAGAGGAAGGAAGAGGTAGTTGCAGATAATGGGAGGTGCCCATTTCTGAGTAATGGGTACCATGTGGGCAAAATGCCTGGACCATTTAGTCAACGGAAAGTGAGATCTGAGGAAAGACAGGTTTCTTGGTGCAGCCTTTGGTCTTTCACTGTGAGTCATACACAGAGTGTGTGTATGTTTGTATGTGTTTGTATTCTCTTATTAGGTTACACTATTTCATGATTATTGAATTGATGTCTTAAAATGTTAGATATTGCTGAATTAATAACTTTATCGGACTTCATTTGTATCAAGCTACTTTTTTTAGGTCATATTGTCAATAAGAAATACGATGCTAATTAGTAGCAATGGCTTACTTTTTAGTTCAGCATATCCTCCCACCGACCCCTCTGATTGGCTTAAACGGCCGGTCTGTCACGTTAATGCAGAGACCCACTGTGCAAAAGAAATTCCCAGTGCGCGTGCAGGATAAAGCGGGAATGGATCTCACGCACAAACCTTCGTTCTCATTGATGTCGGTGGAATATAAAAATAAAATCTGAAAAATGACGCAATATGCTCTAGGAGGTAAGAAACGTTATCATAATTTTGGTCAGTTCTGTTGCACTTTGAAATTCAAGTTAAGTTGGTATGAGCTATGTCCTATTGTGAATTTGCTTGTCTTCATCTCAAGGTTGAAAAAATGACAAGCTTAATACTTTATGAAAACCAGATCTTAATTTATTATTTTAAATTAAACTTCTGTTAATGTGGTGCATAGTTTGCATAGTTACACATTTTTACGTGGCAATGTAAATATTATTTGATGAAGACATCGAGGACCAACAGGTTACAGACAGCAGGAAATACCAACAGCATGAAGATAACGTCTAATACAGGACAGTAACGATGTGGTACACCTTTTAATGGATTTAATTTAAGAATGAACAAAACCATTTTAAATCATGGTTTAACAAAACCATTTCAAATCAGTTCGATTGTGTAAGCTACAAATGACTAGTGGAAATGATCTAGTGTAGTTTATATACATCTGGTTATAAATGCATACATGTTGCTATATAAAATAATGTATTAAATAGTATTGATTTTATTTGGGCTTTTTCCGTCTCTTTTTGATATGTAGTGGTTTAGCAGCCCATGTAATGCAAAGAGACAGGAAATCTGTTGGTCTCTGTTTTAGAATTCATAGAGACCAACAGATTTCCTTGTAGTCATATTAGCATAGGAATTAGCTGTATCAGTTCTTTATAAGAGTCATTGTCTTCACTTTAGAGATGTATGTCTACTGGCTCAACAACATCATCCCTGACCCTGTAATGTCTAATAACAGCAGCTTGAAGCATACTGTATTTCATTTGTGGTAACAGAGACTGCATAACAATTGTTATATTTGGCTAGTAGCTATCTTATCACTGACTGGGTTTCAGCAATGACTAAAATGGACCCAGGCAATAAATTACACCAAGCAATAATCTTTTTCCTGATAATGATCATCGCTCACTGTCCACAGTAGAGAGCCTTCACCTTTTCCATCCACCGTCTGGCCTTGATAATGTTTCTGAATGTCTCTGAATGGCCAGATGCCCTGGTGAGTCATGATCAGGGTGATCTCTGGTTCACATTCTCCTTGAAAAGGACAATTTTTTTCAGAGCTTCTCATTCTCAATCAAACAGATTGGGCCTGATGGATGAGTCATAGTCGGAGACTGTCTGTCAGAAAGTGTTTATGTTACAGGACAAGTTACTTTTCGGTGTCTGAAATGGCACCCTATTCTCTTTATAGTGCATTGCTTTTGAGTAGGGCCCTAGTCAAAAGTAATGCACTAAAGAGGTAATAGGGTACCATCCCTTGGTGTCCCAATTACATTGCTTACAAATCGGTAGTGAAGTGAGATGAGATGAGAGCTGATATCGCCTCCTACACATGTACTAAGCCTCAGGAAAGCAGGAAATGTGACTCAGTCTGCTGCTCTGGTTTAAATCCAAGTCCACAATTCCCATTTCCAAAAGAGAACAATTAGGACCCAAAGCTATTTCCTGTTTAATCTCATAATGGATGATGGGTGTAGAAACATAATAAGTTAAGGGCTGTATTGGCAAATAAATAGTTAAATAGAATTATGTTCAATGATTCATAATAAATAGGAGCAAATTGATGGTGGCCTCTCTCGCGCTCTCACTCTCTTTCTCACTCTGCATTTTTTAGTCACTAATGTAATTGAAACGTAACCCCTCCTGTGTCCAGTCCACCTGCAGATTCTGCTGGCAGTGGGTCTGGGAGTGTTCTGCTTCTGCCTGGTGCTGGGCTGTCTACTGTGTTGGCAGAGAGGGAAGTATCATCCACCAGAGGACAAAGAGGCTGCACTGTCCCCTTCCCCAGCCATGTGTGAACGGGTCACCGTGACCCTGACCCCCTCCTCTGGCACCTTACCCATCAAGCAGCAGTATGAGGAGCTAGACGGGGATGTCCTGGACCTCCCCTCCCACAATAGCAGCTCCTCCACCTCTGAGAATGACCTCACCACCATGCCCTTTCAACCTCGCCCCCGGTCGTCCTCCTCTGAGCTGAGGTCCTCCCCCAGGTCCTGCTTCCCCATGCGTCGCCTCAGCACCCCGGTTGTGTCCTCCTCCTCCCACTACAAGCCTTCAGGCCATGGCCGCACCTCCCTGCCCTCCATCCCCAAACTGGGCCTAGTCTCCAAGACCCGTCGGGCACTGGAACGCCGCTGCTCCGTGAACGGTGACAACTTCCTGTACAGCGAACAGAGCCGCCTGACCAGCCCTCGCAGTGCCATGCACCCTCCTGGCCCTCAAGGGGAGCTGTCCCAGCCACAGTATGGCTCCAGCTCTAGCTCCCTATCCATCCCCACCAAGCCTGCTCCTCTCCTACACTTCTCCCTACTCTTTTCCCCGGCACGGGGCACTCTGACCACCAACATCATGGGCCTGTCCGGGGCGGCACGGCGGCGCAGTGGGGTGTTCGTACGAGCCAGCCTGCCCCCGCTCTGCCCCTCACCCCAGCAGGGGGCATCTCGGCGGCCCAGCCTCAGCCCAGAGATACGGTGCCAGAGCCTTGTGCTACAGGTGGGCTCTGTGGAGGAGCTCCGTGCCTGCACCCTTCGGCTGGCTGTGTTCAGCAGGGACTTTTCAGGCCTGAGAGAGACAGCGCTGGGAGAGCTGGAGATGCCTTGTGGGGAGATGGACTGGGAGCCCGACACAACTGTCACCTACACCAGGGAGCTCACCCCCACCAGGAGTAGGCTGAAAAGGGTAACACATTATGCCTGCCATTTTACAAGCCTAGGGCACTATCATAGAAATAGAACAACATAGATATATATATAGTTATTCTATTTCTATGGGCACTATAGCCCCACCATCTTAGACCTCTTTTTTCAGTTTTTCTTTACGCACAGCAAAACTACACACGCTGGGGCTATGAATAGCCCATATCATGTTTTATCTATGAGGGAATGTGTCAGGCTAATCTAATCAGAATAAGGTCTGGGCCAGCGGCCGTTAGCAGCTTTTCCACTGTTGTTGGACATGGTGACATTGTAGTTTGTGACTGGAGAGCAAACATGTGGAGTGCAGTGAGCAGTGTGCCATGTCCTCTGTGGTGCTGTGGTGGCTGTGCCAGAAGGCATTACTGACAGCCTGAGCTGGCGAGGCTGTGGGTGAGAGGGAGAGAGCTAGGCCTCAGGCGCTGGGCTGAGCGAGCATGGTGATGTATGAATGGACATTATGTCGACACCATGTCTTATCAGTGGATCTCTCCGTGAGGCTGGATGGCAGCATGCAGGCGCCTCTGATCTCAGCTACAAGGCACAGAGAGATGTCATGCATACTGCACATGTGAATGTGGGAAACTTCACGTGTATGAAGCTCAATGAGTTATCACCCAATGAGAAAATGAATAGAAGTAGAGAGATGGTAGCTGATAGGTGGTGTGATGATGTTGTTGTGATCTCTAATGGTACTGTGGTGGTGCAATGAGATCAGATCTAAGTCACCATATTACTGTAATCCGTTATAGAATTATAACACTATTGTTCAAAGAGTGGGTTCTCTTGGGCATAACATGATGACTACTGACTGAGAGACAGAGCAAGTGAAGTGAATCTCCCTTGTTGGGTGATCTCCCATTAGATTCCACTGGTCTCACAAACACAGGCAGGCTTACAGCTGCATGCTCACTAGGTCTGAGCTCAGGGTGCCGTCGGCTCTAAATAATCAACTAATGAGATTCATTATGGATGATAATTTAGTGGCAACAACATGTCATTCTTTTTACCCTGTGTTTTCTACTTTAATTACCTCAGGACACAAAGAAGAACATGTGCTTAATAAAACAACAACACGCTGTGCTCATCTCTTCTTCTTATTAACTCAGCCTCTCCCCTCCCAGAGTATGAGTTCCCAGGAGACGTTGGGTCGTAGGAAGAGTTCGCTCTGTGCTGCTCCACGGGCCCTGGGTCAGCTCTTCATTCTGCTGCAGTACCAGACACTGGCCCACCGCATCAAGGTGATGGTCCGCAAGGCTGAGAACCTGGCCAAACTCTCCCGGATGCCAGGAGCAGCAGGTATGATAGGTCCATTTAGCTTTCATCCCAAGCAACATACAGAACTGTCGACACTGACAGTGATACACATGCAGGAATCAATACACAACTCTCGTGTTGCCAGCACTATGCTTTAAGCCACTGAGCCATTATTTAGAACCACCCCAGTCAAGCCCTCAATCCCATATCCAGTCTCAGCCTTAGTCACAGTCATATTCCCAGGCCCCTGCAGCCCTGATTGAGCTCCTTATGAGATTACAGATACTGATGGGCCTCATGTCATTTCCTCTCTCTATCTCTCTCACTCTCAAGTTTATTGTTGCTCTCTTGTCCCTACAGATCACTACGTAGTCATCAACCTCCGTCAGGATGGGAAGGTGATCAGTACGAAGGAGACCAAAGGGGCGGGAGGACACAACGCTGTGTGGAACGCTCCCTTTCTCTTTGACCTGCCTGTTGGTGACATCACTCAGCTGCCTCTTGCTCTGGAGTTCATCATCATGCAGGTAGGAATGACTCAGTGGTGAAGAATTAGGAGAATGCAACCATGGATAATGTAATAACAGATAATGTAATAACTTGTTTGTCCACAGTTTTTATTACATCCTCAATTATGTTACAAGTCTTCCATCAAATGTGTCTTCTGTGCATTTGCGTCTTACAACTATCTGAATGTTATTCTTATACAAAAGAAATGTCTCAGACCTCATTTTACTGTATATGGTCAGAGAGCAACCAATGAAACATCTCTCTCTCTCCAACAGGCGCGGCTCTACACGAAGAGCAGCATGCTGGGCCGTGTATTGATTGGCTGCGAGGCCCCAGAGGCAGGGCAGGGACACTGGAGGGACATGTGCAGTCAGGGACAGGTGGAGACAGCGTACTGGCACCCCATCGCACCAGAAGTCGTTTAGGACTTTATAGCTGACCTTATGGAGGTGTCAGGAGCGTCAGGACGTTGCTGGAGAGAGGACAGGTGATAGAGGTCTTGCCAGACTAATGGGACACGCACAAAGGACGGACAGAAAATGGACGGTGATGGTACCTGTAAACATATTGTGATGTCATTGCATTTAGACCTGTAGTACCTGATACTTACTGTTCTACACTGCCCTAACAGTGAGATACAGGCCACAGGATGAACTGCCACTACTGCTGTATGATACCAGTTGCATGGATTTGTGTTATATGTTGGTGCTGTTTGTATCATAGAGAAAAATCGGTCAGTCCCACACATCTTTAAAGCTGGAATCCTTAATTGAAACTACAGCAAACCGGCTGCCCCACCTGTGTTTTGGTAAAAAGCTGGGGGATGAGCTTGGAGAAAGATATTCACTCTCAAATTCATAGTCAGGACTGAACATCCATGATATCAAAATTACAGTTTTAACCATGTTTTGAGGCTATACAGTTTGTTTGCATTTACATCATTGACAAACATTGGAGTTAAACAAGCTTGTATTTTGGGTTCTGATGGAGTAGGACTGTTTAAATAAGCTCATGAGGCATTTACAAGTTATATTTTTCAAGAATCAATGTGTATACTGTATCATTAATTCCAAAGTCCAAAGATGGGTGTAGCAACTAAGGATTCCAGCTTTAATGACCATTGTCTGAATTCTAAAGTCATGGCCAAAACACTTCTTGAGTCATGGCCAAAATACTTCTAATCGTGGTTTATTGTGACGTTCTGTGTCAGTATTTGTCCTCAGCATTGATCTCTGCTTGCTTTGTTTGTGTTTTGCTCTTGTGGTACTTGTGGTCTGTGCTACTTGCATGATTGGGACCTTTGCCAGACATTAGCGTGATTGAAAAAGTGATAAAGTGATCATCATGAGCCATACTCATGAAGACAGGAGTCTGAAAAGCCATTTGCGTACATCAATCAGCCAACAATTGATGACTGTAACTGTGTAGGCATTCCTTTTAAGGGACTTATAGTGTACACATTATGTCATGGGACTTTCATTTCTTTTAATCAGCATTGATAAATGGAATGCTTGTCTTGCATTGCTAAAACTGCATATTTATGCTTTTTAACAGAGAAAGTTCTCAGTTGACATGTGTCTCTGAATGATATTGATGTGATGAAGATACCATATGTTCTGTCATATTTATAGATAGTATATGTTCCATGCACTAGAATATTACATCCTCCTAACATTATTACAAACAAAATACCACAGTTGACTAGTGGAGTAAAATGCCTGATATGGAAAGAACTCAATCTTCAGTCGTTGTTGCTTATGTAGTGCTGATGGCATGTCTTTTGATGGTTATAAATATCCATATGTAGCAATGTTGCTGCCGTCCCTCTCCTTGCTCCAACCTGGGCTCAAACAAGGGACCCTCTGAACACATCAACAACTGCCTCGCACAAAGCATTGTTAGCTATCGCACCAAAAAAGCCATGACGTTTGCAGAGAAAGGGAAACAACTTACTTCAAGGTCTCAGAGTGAGTAACGTCACCGATTGAAATGCTACTGGGGTGCATCGCTAACTAGCTAGCCGTTTCACACTGGTTACACATAGATTGAGTTTAAAGAGCAAAGATGATGTAATCCAACACCTAGGGTGCTCTTTCGTCATGATTGACGGTTGTTCAGAGAGACATCACAATGTGTAAATAAATGTGGGATATTTTTGTATCTCTGAGGATTAGTCAGCAGAAAAGAGATTTTCTCACTTAATTCCCTACATAATACTAACCCAATTAGTCGGTGAGCTCTGCTGCCGTTTCTACTACAGTACATACGACCCCCACACTGTCGTGGTTCCGGATATCAATTTATAGCTCAATCACTTACAGTGCATTTGGAAAGTACTCAGACCCCTTCATTTTTTCCACATTTTGTTATTCTAAAATGGATTTAAAAAAAGTAATCCTCATCAATCTACACACAAAAATCAGACCCTTTTCTATGAGACTTGAAATTGAGCTCAGGTGCATCCTCTTTCCATTGATCATCCTTTAGATATTTCTACAACTTCATTGGAGCCCACCTGTGGTAAATTCAAATCAAATCGTATTTGTCACATACACATGGTTAGCAGATGTTAATGCGAGTGTAGCGAAATGCTTGTGCTTCTAGTTCCAACAATGCAGTATTAACGAGTAATCTAACCTAACAATTCCACAACTACTACCTTATACACACAAGTGTAAAGGGATAAAGAATATGTACATAAAGATACATGAATGAGTGATGGTACAGAACGGCATAGGCAAGATGCAGTAGATGGTACAGAGTACAGTATATACATATGAGATGAGTAATGTAAGGTATATAAACATAAAGTGGCATAGCTTAAAGTGGCTAGTGATACATGTATTACATAAAGATGGCAAGATGCAGCAGTTTAAATGAGTACAGCATATACATATACATATTAGATGAGTAATGTAGGGTATGTAAACATTATATTAAGTGGCATTGTTTAAAGTGGCTAGTGATACATTTTTACATCAATTTCCATTATGAAAGTGGCTGGAGTTGAGTCAGTATGTTGGCAGCAGCCCCTCAATGTTAGTGGTGGCTGTTTAACAGTCTGATGGCCTTGAGATAGAAGCTGTTTTTCAGTCTCTCAGTCCCTGCTTTGATGCATCTGTACTGACCTCGCCTTCTGGATGATAGCGGGGTGAACAGGCAGTGGCTCAGGTGGTTGTTGTCCTTGATGATCATTATAGCCTTCCTGTGCATCGGGTGGTGTAGGTGTTCTGGAGGACAGGTAGTTTGCCCCTGGTGATGCGTTGTGCAGACCTCACTACCCTCTGGAGAGCCTTACGGTTGTGGGCGTAGCAGTTGCCGAACCAGGCGGTGATACAGCCCGACAGGATGCTCTCGATTGTGCATCTGTAGAAGTTTGTGAGTGCTTTTGGTGACAAGCCAAATTACTTCAGCCTCCTGAGGTTGAAGAGGCGCTGCTGCGCCTTCTTCACAACGCTGTCTGTGTGGGTGGACCAATTCAGTTTGTCAGTGATGTGTACGCTGAGGAACTTAAAACTTACTACCCTCTCCACTACTGTCCCGTCGATGTGGATAGGGGGGTGCTCCCTCTGCTGTTTCCTGAAGTTCACAATCATTTCCTTTGTTTTGTTGACGTTGAGTGTGAGTTTTTTTTCCTGACACCACACTCCGAGGGCTCTCACCTCCTCCCTGTAGGCCATCTTGTCGTTGTTGGTAATCAAGCCTACCATGGTAGTGTCGTCCACAAACTTGATGATTGAGTTGGAGGCGTGCATGGCCACGCAATCATGGGTGAACAGGGAGTACAAGAGAGGGCTCAGAACGCACCCTTGTGGGGCCCCAGTGTTGAGGATCAGCGGGGTGGAGATGTTGTTACCTACCCTCACCATCTGGGGGCGGCCCGTCAGGAAGTCCAGTACCCAGTTGCACAGGGCAGGGTCTCGAGCTTGATGACGAGTTTGGAGGGTACTATGGTGTTAAATGCTGAGCTGTAGTCGATGAACAGCATTCTCACATAGGTATTCCTCTTGTCCAGAGATGTTAGGGCCGTGTACAGTGTGGTTGCGATTTCGTCGTCTGTGAACCTATTTGGGCGGTAAGCAAATTGGAGTGGGTCTAGGGTGTCAGGTAGGGTGGAGGTGATATGGTCCTTGACTAGTCTCTCAAAGCACTTCATGATGACGGAAGTGACTGCTACGGGGCGGTAGTTGTTTAGCTGAGTTACCTTAGCTTTCTTGGGAACAGGAACAATGATGGCCCTCTTGAAGCATGTGGCAACAGCAGACTGGGATAAGGATTGATTGAATATGTCCGTAAACACACCAGCCAGCTGGTCTGCGCATGCTCTGAGGATGCGGCTGGGGATGCCGTCTGGGCCTGCAGCCTTGCGAGGGTTAACACATTTAACACGTTTAAATGTTTTACTCATGTCGGCTGCAGTGAAGGAGAGCCCGCAGCTTTTGGTAGCGGGCCGTGTCAGTGGCACTGTATTGTCCTCAATGCGTATTGTCCTCCAATTGATTGGATATGATTTGGAAAGGCACATAAAAAAACAAAATCAAATCAAATTGTATTTGCCACATACACATGCTTATGTTTCCAGCTCCAACAGTGCAGTAATATCTAACAATTCATAACAATAAACACAATACACACAACCTAAAAGTAAAAGTATAATAATGGAATGAATGTATATATAAATATTAGGATGAGCAATGTTGGAGTGGCATAGACTAAAATACAGTAGAATAGAATACAGTATATACAAATGAGATGATGCAAAAATATGTAAACATTATCAAAGTGACTAGTGTTCCATTATTAAAGTGGCCAGTGATTTCAAGTCTATGCATATGGGGCAGCAGCCTCGAAGGTTCAGGGTTATGTAACCGTAGTGATGTCTATTTAACAGTCTGATGGCCTCGAGATATAACCTGTTTTTCAGTCTCTCCGTCCCACACACCTGTCTATATAAGGTCCCACATATGACAGTGCATGTCAGAGCAAAAACCAAGCCATGAGGTCAAAGGAATTGTCTGTAGAGTGCCGAGGCAGGACTGTGTCGAGGCCAGTGGTGACCCGATTCAGGGCAGGTGTGGCAGAGAGCTTCTTGAGTAAGGCAGCTCCAAAATGCAGGTGTTTCAGCCTAGCTCAGCGCTTTCTGTGGTGATGTGGCAGCCAGCGGAAAATACACAGCGTAGGGGATGGTAATGTTCTCTAGTTGCGCCATGATTAGCTCAGTGTTCTGTCACTCATGGGGACACTATGTCACTGCCAAATCTAAGGGTAGAGCTTGAAAATTCAAGCCCCTTTGGTGCTGCCATAGAGTTACATTAGAAGTGACCATCCAAGAAGGCTCAAGGTCATTTGCCACAGATAAAATGACGTCAAATCCCGCTATATCTACAGTAGCTTTGATTGGACTGATCATGTCAACGTCATACTTTCAAAATCTTAGCTAGAAGGCTAGTAGTCATCATCAAGAATCAAGTCAACAATCTACTGACAAATACTTTTTAATTCTTGTAATATGTAGAGAAATTATGAAGAGAAATTATAGATAAAACGTATAGGTGCTGATCGGCCATTGGAGATAAACATTACACAGGTTGGAAATCGCAAATTCATCAATGAATGGTTTGGAAGGAATGTGCAAAGGAATGTGCAAAGGAGTGTGCAAAGGAGTGTGCAAAGCTGTCATCAAAACAAAGGGTGGCTACTTAGAAGACTCTAAAATCTAAAATATATTTAGATTGGTTTAATACTATTTTTGGTTACTACATGATTCCATATGTGTTATTTCATCATTGTGATGTCTTCACTATTCTACAGTGTAGAAAATAGTACAAATAAAGAATAACCCTTGAATGAGTAGGTGTGTCCAAACTTTTGACTGGGACTGTACCGCCAAAAGGTTTTGGATATCTGCTTATTTGTAGAGCCAGTATCAACTATTGCAGAAGGCTAACTCGCTTTCACCCTCTAGAGGTTCACCCATTAAAACAGACAGTGTTATTCATGTGCTCTAAGAGTCAACACACTCTCATATAACATAGAGTAAGAAGGTCATGCCCCCCTTTCAGTACTTTCACTTTGCAAACATCACCTATATGTAGTCATAGCAACATACCAATTATCATAAGTATTACTACAGAGGCCATAATAGGCTGTGGATCCAGTCCCTGGTAGCTGTCTGTCCATTACCCAGACTCATACAGGCAATACAGACTGGCTAGAGTTGCACCAGACTCTCCAGGTGTGGACGGGAGGTTTAGCCATCAGTGAAAATCAGAACATAACCAGAACACAAGCTTTTACACTGTCTGTCTGTCTGTCTGTCTGTCTGTCTGTCTCTCTTTCTCTCCATCCCTCCGTCTCTCCCTCCCTCCCTCTCTCCCTCTCTCTCCTCTCGCCCTCTCTCTCTCTCACATTGCGAACGTCACGCTTATTGATCCTGGTTATGAGCGAAAGCAGAGCAAGGGAAGATCAATATCCTTGGCTCTTGGCAAGGTGGGTAAAGACACAGAGGGAGGTGACTCACCTTGAGGGGACAACTGTTGTTAAGCGAGAGGTTGCTCCCCCTACCCCACCACCCCCAGAAAGAGGCTGGTAGATAGAGAGTAAAGGTCAGTGAGTGGATCTCTCGGGGGAGACAGAGTTAGGCTGAATAGTAGAGTAGGACCACAGTTTTCGTTTTTGTATATTAGGACCCCCGCTTAATTTATTCTGAACAATGCTTCGCACATGCTTGGTCAGAAATGACTGTTTCTCCGATGAATACAGTGCAGCACCGCCATCTATTGGCCTGATGGACTACTAATGCTAAAGCATGTAGAATATACAATTTAGGTTAATTAAGATAAATACATCAAGAAATTGGGTTAAAAAGATAAAAAATAATAAAGGGGGGTCTGTTTTTAGTGACTTTGTTTTCAGCTTATTACATATGTCTGTTTGAAGTATATGCAAATCGATTATACAAGTGGTTAGACATTTTCAACACACAAATGTTTCTAAAAAAATGTTTCTAAAAAAAACTAGAAGAGAAGTAGACAATTTCTCCTCAACCCTCAACTATGAAAGACTGTTATCTATGTTGTTGATGTTAGTTCTGTGTGTGCAGTTAAGGGCAGTAGCGATGCGTGGGTAAAATCACTGTGGAAGCCAAGCTAGAAAGAAATGCCATATTACAATCTATGTGTTGTGATAATTGCGTCGCTTGATCTATAACCTGTTAGTTCATATGCCTTGAGACTGTGATATATAGGCTTTAGGCCGAGACAATAAGAAGTGGCAGGATAAATTGAACCACACCTTTGTTTCATCACAAAACCCAAGAGCAACATCTGTCTGGTGAAGTCCACAGATCATATTGCATGTAACAAACATGACCTACAGCATGGTCAAGCAAGTTCATGTTTCCGACCTTTTTGGACTGCTAAACAACTATTGATTTACAAGCACAGAGAGGTACCGCAAGTCGCAAAGAAAACAGGAGCTGCCGCCACAATTCCAGCACCATTTCAACTTCAACATTTCAACATCATCAAAGCACCTAGGCTTAGCTTAATACAGTTACAACTAAAAGATAGCAGAAACTATTTAGTCCAATCAACGGAAGCTGAATATGGTGTGGCTGTCCATGGTTCTGATTTCTGTGTGTGTATGTGCATGCTTGCATGTAGAAAAACATGTTGACTCACCCTACTTGCAGAGAAACACCAATGCCATTCTCCTTTCTTTCACATTGAAGAAACTGTCTATCACTATGTCATACAGTACACACTTTTATTTTTTGTTGTCCTAGGCTACCTGGCTAAAATGCTTAGTCGCTAACTTCCTTTCATGGACAACTTTAGCTAGTTAACATTAGCCTTCTACATCTAGCTACATATTGAAATGTCCATCCTCTCAGGACTGGGGCACAATGTATGAATTTATAGTTGGATCAGCATTGCCGTTATAATCATTAGCCAGTACAGAGAATTAAGTAAAACCACAAGTCCAACTCCCTATCTCCATCCATGGCTAAAGGAAAGGGGTCATACTTCTTTTGACCAGACACCACCAGAAAGATGGCCTACACATACAGAGACAGAGGGGCGCTGTTTCGCTCACTCGGATGCTTTCTCCAGTGAGATATATTCAGCCTCTTCTGAATTGAAGGACAATTATGAAACACAGAGTGACGAAAGACAACTATTATAATTTTTCGTAGTGAATTTATTGGGGAATCCTGGCTTCCCTTGGTATCCATGAATACACACCACTGGTTAAGGGCAAGGCGTGCTGCTTGGCTGCAGCTGACCATATTACAGCACAGTAATCAAGATTGGATAAAACCGAAGCCTGGACAACTAGTACAGTTGATCTTTGTGTCAAAAACGCAGATGATCTTTTTATAATAGACATACCTCTCCACAACTTCACAACAACTTTGACAATATGACTTCACAATGATAACTAACCATCCAATGGTACTCCTAGGGGTTAAGCTTCCTTCAACATTTTAGCTTTATGTGGCAAATCATTTGCAAAAATAGCCAAAAACATCTGCCCTGAGTCATACCGCACTGTACATATCTGATGTAAGAGAAGCTATCTGATGTTAGATAAGTAAATCTCCAACCATGTGATGGCAAGTGATGGAAAGCCATAACTAGTTTTTTCAATAACAAATTATGATCAATAACATCAAAGGCTTCACTGAAATCTATCAGTACAGCACCAACTATCATATTACTGTCCATTTATTTTAGCCAATCATCAGTCATCTGAAATCTATCAGTACAGCTCCAACTATCATTTGACTGTCCATTTATTTTAGCCAATCATCAGTCATCTGAAATCTATCAGTACAGCTCCAACTATCATATGACTGTCCATTTATTTTAGCCAATCATCAGTCATCTGAGTCAGTGCAGTAGTGGAGTGCCCTTCCATATATGCATGCTGAAAGTCAGTAGCATTGTATTTGTTCGAAAACAATTCTCGTCATCAGTTTACCAAGAACAGGCAGCCAATTGATTGAGCGGTTGTTAGAGCCAGCAAAGGGTGCTTTACTATTTATTTTATTTTTTTCCGACATCATGGATGGATGCTGCTTGCTTTGTTCCTCCAGCGCAGTGGGGACAGTCGTACAACCCTAATATGCTTATTTGACAATCATTAAATCCCAGAAACCTCCACAACCTCGGCACACACACGCATAGAGGACATAAAAAAGCTACAGTGTCTTTGGTGTGATGTGAGTCTTATTGGCAACTTCTCCATACACATTTTTTTTACACTGTGTTATCTATGTCACTTTCATAGGGCATGTGATGAGTCATCGCTCATGCCCTTTTTGGTATGCATTCCATTTCTCTGGAGTCGAGCAGTGGAGAGATGTTTAATAGCCTGTTTAATGTCTAAAACACACAAGTTTAGTCTCACAGACATACTGTATTGCAGGCACTGTGTCTCAATGATGTGCATATACATAGAATGACTCTGCCAGACAGTATAAAGAGTGATTATGGCTAATACATGATGACATATACCCTGAGGAGGTCAAAGACAGGTTGGGGAGGCAGGTAGACAGGTAGCCTCTCCCTGTAGATTGATGGCAGGACTCACTTGGCTGATGACAGCTACAGGATCGATGGAGAACTGATCAGAGTTTATCAGCCAGTAAGTGTTCTTTAAAGGACAGAGCCATCTACAAAGAGATAATTAGGTTCCAGCTGCCATCACTTACAGCAGGGGCAAAGTTTTTGGCTTGAGGGCCACATCAGGATTTCGAAATTGGCTGGAATGTTTTTTAAACGCAAAATGATCATTTATAAAAAACAACCACAAAAAAACTGTTTTCAATCATGTTTTAATGCAAGATCCCTCGTGGGCCCATCGCTGATTTACAGTGTAATCCACAACATATGTCACAATAACTCACAATGGCCATATACTGATCTTTATGTATTGTTCTGGAGAGAATTGCCCCCCAAAATTGTAATGACATATTTTGTGAGGGGCAGAGAAATGGTTCTCTGGTAAGTGGGTGTACAGATCAGATCATACAGAATATCCCCTCCCCCCTTTTAAAAATGGAAAAAGGAAATCTGATTTTAGAGACCTCCTTAAGGTAAGTATTGTATTGTTTTATAACAGAAACAGCGGGAAATCCAGAGAGGGGATAGACAGCGGTAGGGACAAAGACTGAGTGGCCGAGATGGGCCTCGAAATCCCGTCGCCATGGGGATATGTGTGGTCCAGAGTCGGAAGCGTTACCGCTGCACAAGACTCCAGCACCATACAGTAGAATCTAGATAACTTGGAATACGTTGGAAGCACTAGCCTCAATCACAACCCTAACTCTAATCCTAGCTTCATGTCCACATCCCAGTTCAACCCTAACCTTAGCCTCAATCACAAGCTCAACTGTAAACCTAACCCTAACCCTAGCTTCATGTCCAAAACCAGGTTCAACGCTAACTCCAGGTAGCTGCATCTAACTGTTATTGGCTCAGAGAGAGTATTGCTTGATGTTTGTTTCTTTGATAATTGGTGAAACTGCTGAGAAAACATTGAATATGATTAACTTTTGTCTGAAAATTGGTGAAAAGCAGCAACTCTGAATACAAATGATCTGTGAGGCTTTGTGACCACTAGGTGTCATGTTTGGCACGGATAAGCAAGCACCAGGCTCAGTACAACATGGAATCTAAGTAAGGCAATGGTCAGAACATGGTTTGTGCTCAGTGAAGTTAGGTAGTTCAACAGTGATGACTTATGACCTGTTCTGAATGCTTTACAATGTCTGTTTCTTGACAGTTAACCTAGTATGTGTCACAATTACTTAGATAACATAGTACCCAATTTATTAGGGAGTTTACCTCTAGTTTGATTCATGGTTTTTCTTGGTCCTTTGGGCTGCATAATAAATCTAGCTGATGTTGAAACACACATCGTCCCAGATGAATATCCTGATGCATTTTTGTCTCATCATCATTTCTGGCTGGTTCTTAAAAAGGTCCTTTTATTGCATCTTGGAAACCAATACTTAGTAATGAATGAGTGGAGAGGAGCACACTCCATCTGTGGCCCTGCCAGGTCTGAGTCTCCCAGGCCAGCGATTGTCTTCGTCCTGGCAGAGGTTTAGTGTGTCTCCACCCAGACCGCCATGAGCCGGATTCTGTCGGAGTCTGCCGGACCCACTGGGGCATTGCTGGTGACTCCTGCAGGGGAAAATGCATGAAAGTCAAAGATGCATGAAAGTCGAAGATGCATGAAAGTCGAAAATGCATGAAAGTCAAAAATGCATGAAAGTCAAAAATGCATGAGAATCTCAGTGAGATCTTCCAGGGCTCAGTGTGTCCTTCCCACACAACTCTGAAGAGGGTTACTAGGAGACAGTCAGGCGCTGGGCCTGGACACAGCTGTGCTGTGAGGAGGACCTCTAGATGTAGCCTGGCTGGTCCTTACTGGCTGTTTCCCCATTCATATCTAGGTCTGTCCCTCAGTCACTCAGTCTGTAGGATCCCTAACCGGTCACTACAATCTGTATTTGGGTTTAAACACTGTCATTGGTAATGAGTTTGATATTTTACTGTCCCAGCAAAACTATATGTTGCAAGAGCATGGACCAGGCCATTACTGTGTGAATACTTAGGATGGGTTGAAGGATGGGATCAGACAGACTCAAATGGATGCAGACTGAGGTTAACATTTTGTGACTGTTGATTGATTGCTATTGCACTTAAATGATGTAAGTCTATCCAACTGCCGCTCTGTTGCCCATGTCATCCATGTCGGCCATGTCTGAAATATGAGTCCTCTAAAATGCATCTTGCCCATTAATTATTATAGGAAAACAAACCTCTTGCTTTTATGTCCAAATTGGTCAAATAGAAAAATGCTAGGTATTATTTGCAACCATCTCATGACCTATTCCCAGACTCTCTCATGACCCTCTGAAATCTAAGGGACGCCAATGTTGCTATTCCAGCTTTTGAGGCTTGAATTATTGCTTGGGCTTCAAGCAGAAATGATGTATGGTAAGTCCCCCAAACTATCCCAGGCATCAGTTAAAAAGCATGTTGACAAAGTCGCTAGTTATCATAAACCAAGGACAGCTACAATGATGCATCATTTAAGCAGCACACATGACATGCACGGCCCAGTCCTCTTTATCAAGAATAGGAATACGGGACAATAACAGCACTGTGTTCCTGGCATCTGACAGGGGAGGCGCCCTCATACACACCTTTCTGCCCCCCTCTCTTCATTGGAACGTCTTCTCCTTCCTGTGTGGAGTCAGCGGTAACAGAGAAGGACTGTTAAACTATCTGAAACTATTATCTGTGGGGGCCTTGATATCATGGGGCAAAATGCGGTACCTTTTGCCATATTCTACGGGAACAGACAGTTCATCCCAAGACCAGAGGGTCAGGATTGACGACAATGACAGGCATCCAATGCACCAATCTGACAACTAATACTACCACACGCCGGTCAAGGCCATCAATAGAGATAGGGTCCTGCACTAGCTTGGGCAACAGACAACACATACAAATACAGGCCTGTGCTCTCACTCAGAAACTTAAACTCCAGTTCTTGGTTGTCACATCAACCTGGAATGTGGCACATCAAAAGATAATGCAACAAATTACACCAGCTCCATTTATGGCATGGTTTGCTTGTATGATTGGCCATCATTCAAATAGTATACCTCAAGGCTTTGTCTTTCACAATGATGGAGTTTGAATCAGATTGCTGGGTCCCTGCTGAGTTGAACTTTTTCCGTAAACTTATTTTTTCTTTTCCAAAACACAATGACTGATGGGATCCAGAAGTAAATGGACAAACACCACTACACACAAACACGCAAACATGTTCTTCCTTAAAATAAAGTTTTACGACACTGTTTTTCGACCCAATGTTTAATTGCCTTTGAATGCAAATAGATTTGCTGCTAACATTTATCCTGTTAAAAGTTACTGGATTTGGCTACTTCAGCTACACCTGTTGCTGACAGGTGTATTTAATCAAGCACACAACCATGCAATCTCAATAGACAAACATTGGCAGTAGACTGGCCCTACGGAAGTGCTCAGTGACTTTCAACGTGGCACCGTCAAAGGATGCCACCTTCCCAACAAGTCAGTTCGTCAAATTTCTGCCCTGCCAGTGCTGCCCCGGTCAACTGTAAGTGCTGTTTTTGTGAAGTGGAAACATCTAGGAACAACAACGTCTCAGCCGTGAACTGTTCGTCGGGAGCTTCATAAAATGGGTTTCCGTGGCCGAACAGCCGCACACAGCCTAAGATCACCATGCGCAATGTCAACCGTCGGCTGGAGTGGTGTAAAGATTGCCACAATTGGACTCTGGAGCAGTGGAAACAAGTTCTCTGGAGTGATGAATAACGCTTCACCATCTGGCAGTCCGACGGACAAATCTGGGTTTGGGGATGCCAGAAGAACGCTACCTGCCCCAATGCATAGTGCCAACTGTAAAGTTTGGTGGATGAGGAATAATGGTCTGGGGCTGTTTTTCATGGTTTGGGATAGGCCACTTAGTTCCAGTGAAGGGAGATATTAACACTACAGCATACAATGACATTCTAGATGATACTTTGTGGCAACAGTTTGGGGAAGACCTTTCCTGTTTCAGCATGACAATGCCCGCGTGCACAAAGCGAGCTTCATACAGAAATGGTTTGTCGAGATTGGTGTGGGAGTACTTGACTGGCCTGCACAGAGCCCTGACCTCAACCCCATCGAACACCTTTCGGATGAATTGGAACGACAACTGTGAGCCAGGCCTAATCGGCCAACATCAGTGCCCGACCTAACTAATGCTCGTGGCTGAATAGAAGCAAGTCCCCATAGCAATGTTCCAACATCTAGTGAAAGCCTTCCCAGAAGAGTGTAGGCTGTTATAGCAGCAAAAGGGAGATCAACTCCCTATTAATGCACATGATTTTGTAATGTGATGTTCGACGAGCAGGTGTCCACATACATTTGGCGATGTATGTGTATCGTGTATCTAGCAAAGCTGCAGCTGGCTCAAAACAGAGCAACACATCTTGCCCTTAACTGAACATACAGAACTAACATCAACAACATGCACGCCAGTATTTCCTAGTTGATGGTTGAGGAGAGATGCTTCTTTTCTAGTTTTTATAAGACATATTACTGTGATGAAAATTCCAGATGGTCTGCACAATCAAATAACAGGCAGCTCAGACACCCATACATACCTCACAAGACATGCCACCAGGGGTCTCTTCACAGTCCCCCTTTCCAAAACGAATTCACGGCAACGCACAGTACTATACAGAGCCATGATCGCATGGAACTCCCTTCCATCTCCTATTACTCAAGCAAACAACAAAATGACCTTTAAAAAAAAATTAAACAACATTTTATGGAACGGCGGTGACTGAGGGGACACACAGAAACACACATTATTGTTTTTGTTTGTATATCGTTGTATTTTAAATTTGTGTGACTGTCTATCAGTGTTTAATTACTTGTCATGTGTTGTGTTTTTGTGGACACCAGGAAGAGTAGCTGCTGTTCTGCTAAAAGCTAATGAGGATCCAAATAAACAAATAAATATAATATCTGTGGAAAATGCAGGCACGTGATTCAGCAGGGATTCAGGCTGTTCTCAGTACTCACCGTCGGGGAATGGAGGACTTCATCTCTGTGACTTAATTGCACAAGCCTCTACATTCCAAAAATAAGGCAACAATATCTCTGACCCGTCTAACCCCGGCCCCATGTGTCCCATGTGAACCTTAATACCCGCATCCAGCTTATCTGACGCCTGTCCAACAGATTCTCATCTCAATACATTTGAAATGGGAACATTCTTTCGGATGGTCTGGTAATTAATAAATCTCTTGCAGATGCCTGGTTTCTAGTTGAAATGTCTTTCCAGAGTGACCTCACAGCTCTGAGTAGTGCACATGTTGGACCCTGGGCTCCGTAGGGTAGAGGTTTAGGGCCACTAACAATGTGGGCAGATTGACATAAGTACATGGATGGCCTCAGACAAATGGCATCAAGTGGGCCGAGGAAAAGCCAACACAGCATACTCTTGTCTTACCACCCAAAGCCAAGGAGAATCTGTCTGTCATGGCTGTAAATGAACGTTAAAATCGTGCTCCAAATAGGGGTCGAGGGGTGAGGTCCAGATAAGATCATTCCATGACTGTCCTAATGATTCACAAGCATGATTTCCCTGAACTAAACTGACAAGTCGTGGCTTTGTTATACGGTATATTCTCATCCTTTCTGAAGAGCGGAAATGGATTGCCCAGAGTTGAGATCAATGGTGGGAGGAGTATTTAGTGAGTGTACCCCCTGAAACTATGGGGTTCTCAGAACTGTGAATCACACGTACAATCCTGGGTCACACTGAAATAGACAGTTTTGGTTAGAAATGAACTGTAGTTGTAGTTTAACTAGTAATTTCCTTACATTTTGCTGTAGCTAGTTGTACTTTAATTAACTAAATAAAAATCTTGGTAGTGTTTTCAGTAGTTCATACATTTTTTCCATGTAGTAGTGTAGCTGACTACTGGAATTACACACTGTTTGTTGCAGAAATAAAATAAAATAAATCTGACCTGCCTAATTCTCACTTGAAACATAGTTTTTGTGTTAATTAGGCAAAATGTTATATTATATTGTTAGGCAAAATTATATATTCTATTAACATCTGACCTTGCGATTTCAGATTTAGGGATAATAACTTAGTTTGGATGTAGTGAACTACTTTTTCAAAATAACTTAATTCAGTAAACTATATGTTTCTTAAAGGTAGATTTAGTGTAGATTAACTTATTCCAGGACATAGCCCACATTGCTGATGTGCCCTGTAAACAAAACAAAAAAAACAGCCATGGCGACCTGGGGATTTGGGAAGCCAATAAAAAACATTTGTTTCGAATTTATCGCCTACCAGACAATAGGGAGTTATTTTTAGGTCCATAGTCCTACAATTAGAATTTATATTATCATACATTTCTTGTGACGGGATCAAGAACTGTAACTATGACACGAGATATGATCAAAATTCATCAAAATCTTGAAATTCCAGTAGGTTTTGATTTCCATTTTGATTTGAGCGATTATTCTCCTAAACCACCAGGACTAATTACTATGAGCTAATGTGGAAAACATTCAGAATGCACAAAACTATAATGATATCTTACATTATTATATAACTTGACAATAAAACACCGTTTGGCTCAACAGTTGCAGCACAAATAAATACTAATATTTTTTTCTTGCACCTTTTGCCGTTAGTGCCTTCGGAAAGTATTCAGATCCCTTGACTTTTTCCACATTTTGTTACGTTACAGCCTTATTCTAAAATGTATTTGTCTCCTCAATCTACACCCAATACCCCATAATGTCAAAGCAAAAACAGGTTTAGATTTTTTAGCTAATTTATAAAAAATTAAAAACAGAAATAAGTTATTTCTATGAGACTGGAAATTGAGCTCAGGTGCATCATGTTTTCATTGATCATCCTTGAGATGTTTCTACAATTTGATTGGAGTACACCTGTGGTAAATTCAATTGATTGGACATGATTTGGAAAGGCACACACCTGTCTATATAAGGTCCCAGAGTTGACAGCGCATGTCAGAGCAAAAGCCAAGCCATGAGGTCAAAGGAATTGTCTTACGAGCGCCGAGACAGGATTATGGCGAGGCACAGATCTGGGGAAGGGTACCAAAAAATGTCTGCAGCATTGAAGGTCCCCAAGATGACAGTAGCCTCCATCATTCTTAAATGGAAGAAGTTTGGAACCATCAAGACTCTTCCTAAAGCTGGCCACCCAGCCAAACTGAGCAATCGTGGGAGTAGGGCTTTGGTCAGGGAGGTGACCAGGAACCCGATGGTCACTCTGACAGAGCTTCAGAACCATCCAGAAGGACATGAGAAACAAGATTCTCTGGTCTGATGAAACCAAGATTGAACTCGTTGGCCTGAATACCAAGCGTTATGTCTGGAGGAAACCTGGCACCATCCGTACATGTACACTACCATTCAAAAGTTTGGGGTGACCTAGAAATGTCCTTTATTTTTGAAAAAAATTAAAATATTTATTGTTCATTAAAATAACATCAAATTGATCAGAAATACAGTGTAGACATTGTTAATGTTGTAAATGTCATTTGTAGCTGGAAACGGCTGATTGTTTCTGGAATATCTAGATAGGTGTACAGAGGCCCATTCTCAGCAACCATCACTCCTGTGTAACAATGGCACGTTGTGTTAGCCTTTATAATGAAACTTGGATTAGCTAACTGATCATTAGAAAACCCTTTTGCAATTATGTTAGCACAGCTAAAAACTGTTCTGATTAAAGAAGAGGTACTACGACACGGGGGAGCCTTCAGACTAGTTGAGCATCAGCATTTGTGGGTTCAATTAAAGGCTCAAAATGACCAGAAACAAAACTTTTCTGAAACTCGTCAGTCTATTCTATGCAAGAAATTGAAGATCTTGTACTACTCCCTTCACAGCACAAACTGGCTCTAACTAGAATAGAAAGTGTGGGAGTTCCAGGAGCACAACTGAGCAAGAGGACAAGTACATTAGTGTCTAGTTTGAGAAACCGAGGCCTCAACTGGCAGCTTCATTACATTTCAAGTCTGAATACATTTGCAAGAATGTCTAATAACCGGTTTTTGCTTTGGTATTGTGTGTGGATCAATGACGGAAAACAATGTAATCCATTTTAGAATGGGGTCTGAATACTTACCAAATCCACTGTACACTGTTGCACTTGGAGAATTGTGTAACATTAACAAGGCCTCATGTACTATCACAGACAATCTATTTGTGAAATAGTCATATCACAGCGGTGAACCAGTGAGTTTGGATTCATCGTCGTCCTGTTGAGTCTTAAACCACTAACTCTCCTTAAGGGACTGAGGAGTCCCAAAGGCTCCATTCCTGAAAATCCAGCCGGATCCCCACTTCCGCCTCATCCCTCTCGTCATGGGCGGAGGCGTAAATCCACTCCTCCAGGGGGCAGCTAAATATGGAGAGACCTGCCAGAGAAGCGTCTGTCCAGATGTTAGCCAGCACTGCACCTGCCCGCAGTACAAGCCAGCTGGGAGAGAGTGCTCAGGATAAGGAACACATCCACAATGTCTTCTAGAGAACTTCAGTTCAGGGCTTTCCCGCCTTCCTGCTGTGGGACAGGTCTCTCCAGGACCAGGAGTGCCTTCGAGTCCCGCCAAGCAGGCGCCAGTGGCTCTGTGTTGGGTTTCTTGCCCAGTTCCTTACTCATTGTTGGAAGTGAAACATCCTTGCCAAGCCCAGTTTTGGCTCGGGCCATATGAACTATCCTGCTGCAGTGGTGTCTGCTTACCTTTCATGAGAAAAGAGAGACTATTTTTAACAAGAGGAGAGGTTCATAACAAGCCAAACCTATTTCAAGTGGCTTAGATTAGGTTCAGGTTTGTTCCCTATATCTTGTAACCTATTATCTGCAAATAAATGAGGTATTTTGCAACCTACAATAGGAGACTTATGGCGCCAGAGTATGCTCTCATCCCTTTTAGATGTAGGTGGCATCTAAAGGGCTATTATTGTAAGATCGAAAAAAAAAACACTCGTCAGTAGGCACATAATTGATCATTAGTAAATTCTCTTAATCTCAAATATATGCAGCTGTCATATGTACTGTAAAATAATCACACTAATCATCTGGCTAGTTCAAATACACTTGATTTATTTCCAAAAAAAACATTAGTATCAACAAGACATGGTACAAAATATATAGTAACATATATCTTCTCAAATAGCTTCTGAAATGACTGATGCTTTTTATCTCAAACTGGAAGATGCAGACAACAGATGAAACAAACCACAGACTGATTTATTTAAAAGCCCTTAAAACAGTCTTTCTGGATATTCTGAGAAATATAGTCAACTCCCCTTCATCGAACACACAATGGCTCATAGTCAGTCTCAAAGACAGGAAACAAAGTTACTATACCTGTACATACAAGACAATACATACCAACATGCAGAATTGTAAAGTTGGTCTTATTAAGGTTAAGATTAGAAAAGCATACACATGTTATATATAAAAAAATAGGAAATATCACATGAGTATTTACATAAAACATTAAGCCACCACACTTTAACAACATGAGTTACTCTTTTAATAAAAAAAATAATTTACATTACAAGAACAAACAAACTTATCCATGAGTCAAAACATTCATAGTGTATGTTTAAAAATAGAGGACATCACTTGCTTAAATATAAAATGTCAGGAACATGTTTGGAACTTTAGTGTTTTTTTTCTCTTCCAATTTGTATAATAAGGAAAAGGTCCTTATGTACATCATCATAAAGTAATGCCTTTTGCCTGGCTGTTCGCTTCAGTAAGAAAATCTATCATTCTATATGGAGTGCATATTATAGAACTAAGTGCAAACAAATGGCCTTGTCATATTGTGCATTTTTGTTTTTGGTGGTTTAGACCTTTCATCAAGCAGCAATACCTTTTCCTCATTGTAAAATATCTGAAATAAATTATCTTGTATGCTTTATATATCTTAGTTTACTGTATATATTGAACCCACAGTTTAAAATGGCCAGTGCTATTGCTTTTATCTATTTACAACTGAAATGGCATAAACTATACTTAGTAGTGCTCAGGCATCCGTTTTTCCATTTACTTTTCACTATAAGTGTTGATCCCTGTAGCAGTAACAAGGAACAGTACAGAGAGAGCTGATGGCAGAGACAGGGGCACATTAATCAACTTATGCCAAAGCTGTCAGACAGACAGACAACTGCCTGAAGTCCTGCAAGGCAGCAGGATGGATGGATAGATATCATAGCCTCCACTAACACGCACTTAGATCACTGTGGTCCTCATGGTAAAACCACTACCATGGTGACAGAGCTGAATATGCACTGTATATATGTGCCCACAGTCTCTGCGCTCAGCTACCTTGCTGCACCTAGTGCTAATGCTGTGACCTGACCACACCCGACCACGCCCTGGCTGGGGAGTTCAGAGGTTAAGCGTCGGAGATGCAGCTCTGGATCCTGTCCATCCACTGATGGGCGCTCTGGGCATCCGAGGCGCAGAAGTTGTACACTCGCTTGGTGGTCTTCAGCTGCAATGACAACACCCAACCAATGGTTCAACAGTGACATACAGAGCCTGATACTGCCATGGCTGGAGTGTATTCTACCACAGAACACAGAAAAGATCACAAGCAGACAGAGGAATGGAGAACCAGAGAGACACTCACGTCAAAGAAGGCCTTCTCACTGATGTGTTTAGGAGCTCCTATGGTGGGGGTGGCGATCAGAGCTGACTCCACCTCCGCCAGGTCAATGTGTCCCCGGCAGTTAGTGTCCTCCCCCGTGTCGTAGTACCTCAGCTGGGACATCACACACACATATAACACAACTGGCATAGGAATGGAGACTACCTGGAACAGACTTGTAGCAACATGCAACATGCTGTAATACTCACTTGGTGTTTTGTAATGTCCAAAACAAACCAGCGAGGTTTCCAGCCTTTCAGCAGTGCTCCTCGTTTGTAAAGAATCCCCTCAAACGATCTGAAAAAAAACACCATTAAGATGAATTTAAAACATCTGCTTGGTAGAGAGATTCTTTCTGTGTGTCAACGCTTTACAGAAGAGTTGGGTGAGGAAACAGGACTAATTGGAAGTCCTGGTCCCTGTTTGCCGTCTCTGTGCTGGGAGTGGAGACCCACCTGTTTTCCTCGTTCTTGGGGGTGAACTGGTTGTAGAGTGTGGCGGCCCGGCGGTTGACCCCGTTAGTGGCAGTGGGGCTGGTGTCCTCCCCCAAGCCACTGTCAGGCAGGTGCAGCATGGAACGTCTCTGGAACGCCTGCAGACTGGAAGTGGGGATCAGCCCCGAGGTGGACGCAGACTGCTTGCGGAGCTGTAAAACAGACAGGACGGATGGAATAAGAAAAGCCATGACACCTCAGTCAAAACATCCTCCCGATGTTCTGTGTCACAGATTGATGAGTCAAACAATGTTGTCTAGCTGAACCGTCCAGTAAAAGAGCGGAGTTCAGGCTAAGTGAGGTTTATGGGAAACAGGAGTCGGGGGCAGAGGAGAAAACATGGGAAAGTGCGTTGTGTTTGTCTTACATTTCCCTCCTGTTTGAGGTCCTCCTGAATACTGACTCGGACCTTCTCCAGAGTGGCCTGCCACCTCTCTGGTGCTTGGCTCATCTCCCCCTCCAGCCGCTCTATGTCCTGTAACAACAGGGCTCTCATCAGTGTCAGGCACATAGTCAGGCATGGATAACATCATCCCAACTCAGACTTTTAGAACTCACAGCCAGGAGCTTGGTGATGGCATCAGGCTGGGCGCGCCCCACACTGCTGTAGCAGGGCCACACAATCCTCCTCTTGCTGGTGGCGATGGTGTCTGTCTCCTCCATGCTCTCCGACCTGACAGCCAGCATCCTCCAGTCATAGGACGGGCCTGTGCACAGAGTCTCCCCTGTGAAGAAGTCCCACATCCTCAAAGCAGGGATGCTGATAGAGGGCTTGAGCACCGGCTAAATAACATATGAAACAAAGAAATAACTTATGATAATCTGATATGTTGACACTGATAATACGTGAGACAAACATCTATTTTGGCTTGTTTGAAATCAAGTCTGTAGAGTAGAGTTCTCTCCCCAATGATGTGAATCTGTCCAATCTCTCAGTGAGCACACCACTGTATATAGCCAGTGGGAAAGAATGTGGCCCACCGGACCTAACACTTCCCTGAGCACTTAATCACGTCGGGGCCCGGGGTGCACAAACATGCAAGCTGTTTTCCTCCACCTCCTGCTGATTTATACGCCCCTGGAATAATGGGTACAGCCGCCGCGATCGCTGGCCAGCGGGAAGAGGATTTGCGGTTCCCATGAACACAACTAACCCATTGGGATGGACTTTGAAGTTGAAGACCAGACATATGCCAAGACAGAGTTAAACAGCAACATCAGAAAGTCCCTGTCAGGGAGTTGGAAGAGGCTAAGCGAGACTTCCTTTACGACCACAGATATTAAATGATCCCGAACAACACTGATAAGAAACTGCTAACAGAGTTCAGCTGGGCTCTCCTGGGCCTGTGACTCACGGTCTTCACCAACATCAACAGTCTGCTACAGAACATTCAGCAGGACTGGGAGAGGAACACAGGAAGGTCACCACAATAAGGCATCATCTGGTGCAAGATAGTGGCAGACTGGCCATCCAGCATTGTGGATGTCATCTGGGAGACAACTGAAGATTTAGGAGTTGGACTGGCTGCTCTGGAAAGATCCCTGTATCTCTACCGAGGATGTTCCACCGAGGACGTTCTCCCGAGGATGTTCTCCCGAGGATGTCCAGAACAGGAGAACTTGGGTGTGCATAAGTGAGTCAGTGGGTGAACTAGAGAAAAGGCCATTTGGGGATCTGGCTGACATACACAAACAGAATGAAGTACCAACGCTATGTATCAGAGATGGCAGCAAAGTGCTTGGGGCGTTGCAACACACAAGACACACAAACAAAGACGCCACAGACAAGCAGTCACCTCAGCCTCTGTGGGACTGTACAGGTAGTTGAAGAACAGTGGACTCCTCCGGTGCATTCTGCTGATACACTCCCAGATACAGACCCCCCTCCTGGCCTGCTTGTCTCCCGGCTTGTCCTCCAACAATGTGCCTTTTGAAGAGTGAGACAAAGATGAGGTTGTTCAACAGGCCGAGACACACTACCACTATTAGCTGACAAATCCCTGATCTGAGATAAGAGATAGGATCTAGGTAATTTAGAAGTGCTTCACTGCAACATGTCAGTATCCTGAAATACCTGACCCATTACACTATCATTACACACTATCATTTCACAGACAGAACAGTAGTTTCAACACTCTGCCTGTTGAATCCCGCAACTCTGCCAAAGACTTTAAATACACGTACAGATCTTAATGGCCTTACTGTTAAATCCTCCCTTTACACTGTATTTTTACTATACCAACCATGCTCCAGGCGTTCGTAGTCGGAGTCCAGGAGGAAGTTCTTGAAGCGGTTGGAAATGTAGTGGTATGCCAGGAACTTCAGATAGTGCTGATTAAACTCAAACTCCAAAGGGCACTGGTCCTGGATCTGCAATGAGAGGAGATGAGAGGAAGGAGAGAGAGAGAGAGAGAGAGAGAGAGGAAGGTGACACATTGTGATGGCTGGATCATGTCCCTGTGTTATGACTACAGATGGGTCCATTATGAATACATACGCTCCCGATTACCGGCAGAATAAAATGGAGACCAGGGAGCAAAGGCCAGTGACTGACATCATTCTCAGACAAAAGCAGGGCCGAGCTAGAAGGCAGCGTCCCCGTCCAGCAATGTGCAGCAGCGGCCAAGCAAGAGGACCTTGCCGCTCTTTTGCATGTTTTGGGCCATCTGGGCGTACTGGCGAAAACAACAGCTGTTTCTGAGATGAGGAACTTCTATTTTCAGAAACTCATCAAATTCCCTCTCCCCCTGTTTATCGCACTTCGGCCCCAGAGAACCTCTGTCAGTCCTCCTTGGCAGACGCCCCTCCAGTTTCAAAAGACAAACTCAGAAACTATGTGTTGATGTAAGTGTATGGGAGTTGGCCTGCCGGACCCGTGGGGAGACAGAAAACACAACGTTCTCTATAGTTAGCATTTGAGCATGTAAAACTCAATCCACTTCAGCTGCACCCTCCACATCATCCTCACAACCCCCCCCCACACCTCGCCTTCCGAGGAGAGAGACTTTTAATCCCCACAACTGCAATTTTCCCACTCAGTGCTCTAAACACTGAGGAAATGCATAGGGGATGGTGAAACACACTAGCACGGAAAGCACAGCGCTGACCGTGGGGTTCACAGACCATCTGGGCAACAGCACTACAGCTGAAACTCCCCAGCGTACAACTCTGTCTAAATTACTTATCCGATTGGGGGGGATTGCAGAGTACAAAAACTCAACTGAGTCCATAGATAATGACAGCTGAGTCTCTCTCCTTCTCTTCGATGAAGGAATGTGATGAGCTCATAGAGGAGGTAGAGTGAGGAGAGGGGGTGAAGAGGTGTGTGGATGGGGGGTTAATGAAAGGGGTGTGGGCCTCGGAGGTGGGTGTGCAAGGCTTGCCTGGTGCACGCAATCCAGGAACTGCAGAAAGATGGGCGTGAAACCACTGCCTTGGCTGCTGGGGGTCAGGTTGGAGCGCTGGCTGAACTTGTGGCCGAAGGACAGCCACTCCTTCTCCAGCAGCACCTGGAAGCCCTCCAGGGTCCGGTAGAACGGGTCACTCAGCAGCTGGACCAGGGACACCACCTGGAGGGAGAGAGAAAGGGAGAAAGAGAAAGAACATCGGCAAGAGAGACACCGACACACACACACAGAGAAAGAGAGGGAGAGAGAAAGGGAGAAAGAACATCGGCAAGAGAGACACCGAGAGAGAGAGAGACACACCGAGAGAGAGAGACCGAGAGAGAGAGAGAGACACCGAGAGAGAGAGACACACCGAGAGAGAGAGAGACACCGAGAGAGACACCGAGAGAGAGAGAGACACCGAGAGAGACACCGAGAGAGAGAGAGAGACACCGAGAGAGAGAGACACACCGAGAGAGAGAGAGAGAGAGAGACACACACCGAGAGAGAGAGAGAGAGAGAGAGAGACACACCGAGAGAGAGAGAGAGAGACACACCGAGAGAGAGAGAGACACACACCGAGAGAGAGAGAGAGAGAGAGAGAGAGACACCGAGAGAGAGAGAGAGACACCGACACACACACACAGAGAGAGAGAGGGAGAGAGAAAGGGAGAAAGAACATCGGCAAGAGAGACACCGAGAGAGAGAGAGAGAGAGAGACACCGAGAGAGAGAGAGACACCGAGAGAGAGAGACACACCGAGAGAGAGAGACACACCGAGAGAGAGAGACACACCGAGAGAGAGAGAGACAAACCGAGAGACACACCGAGAGAGAGAGACACCGAGAGAGAGAGACAAACCGAGAGAGACACCGAGAGAGAGAGAGAGAGACACACACCGAGAGAGAGAGAGAGAGACACCGAGAGAGAGAGAGAGAGACACACACCGAGAGAGAGAGAGAGAGAGAGAGAGAGACACACACACCGAGAGAGAGAGAGACACACACAGACGAGAGAGAGAGAGAGAGACCGAGAGAGAGAGAGAGAGACACACACCGAGAGAGAGAGAGAGAGAGAGAGAGACACACACCGAGAGAGAGAGAGAGAGACACACACACCGAGAGAGAGAGAGAGAGAGAGACACACACACCGAGAGAGAGACACCGAGAGAGAGAGACACACACCGAGAGAGAGACACCGAGAGAGAGAGACACACACCGAGAGAGAGACCGAGAGACACCGAGAGACACCGAGAGAGACCGAGAGACACCGAGAGACACCGAGAGAGACCGAGAGACACCGAGAGACACCGAGAGACACCGAGAGACACCGAGAGACACCGAGAGACACCGAGAGACACCGAGAGAGAGAGACCGAGAGAGAGAGACCGAGAGAGAGAGAGACACCGAGAGAGAGAGAGACACCGAGAGAGAGAGAGAGAGAGAGAGAGACACACCGAGAGAGAGAGAGAGACACCGAGAGAGAGAGAGAGACACCGAGAGAGAGAGACACCGAGAGAGAGAGACACCGAGAGAGAGAGAGAGAGAGAGAGAGAGAGAGAGACACCCTTGTCAGACAGATCACAGTCAGATCAACGTGTTTCTGAAGAAATTAACCGGCAATATTCATTAAAAAAAACAGCCCAATAAACTCTACAACATAAACCAATCATACAGATGGGCTCCAAACAGTGCAGAGAAATTCACTGAAACATTGAACTCAAATGAAATAATGAACTCTATACAGTTTTTCAATAAATCACGGTACCAAAACAAAGATGGTGTCAATTCAGCTACTCAAAACATCAACTGCATATTACAAAAAGCAGCATCGAAAGCAAATTTGAGAAAACCAAAGAAATGCAACATCAGAAGCAAAAATCAAAATGTTTCTGACAAATGGTTTGATAATGAATGTAAAACAATTAGAAAACACTTGAGACAAATGTCAAACAAAAAACATAAGCAGCAAAACAACCCAGAGCTACGATATGAATACTTTGAAACTCTGAAACAGTATAAACAAACACTGAAACGCAAGAAATTTAATTATACCAACAGGACACTTGATGAAATTGAAAACGCAATTGACCAAAATCAGTTCTGGGACATGTGGAACAATTTAAGCACAACAAAGCCGCAAGAATTAGCAATACAAGATGTAGGAATTTGGAAAACTTATTTTGATAATCTATACAAAAACATCCCACAAAAAAGACTTGCAACAGAACCAATTAGAAATTAAAGAAAAATTGAACATCCTTGAATCAGTCATTAAAAACAACCAAAATCCATTAGATTACCCAATAACCCAACAAGAACTAAATGAAAAGCTAAAATCTATTAAATCAAAGAAGGCTTGTGGTCTAGACAACATCAGAAATGAAATGCTGAAAAACAGCACACCTGAGTTGCAAAATGCTGTGCTTAAATTGTTCAACATGGTTTTAACTTCTGGCTGCTTCCCTGATGTCTGGAACCAGGGGCTCATCTCCCCTATCCACAAAAGTGGAGACAAATCAGACCCCAATAATTACAGGGGAATTTGCGTAAACAGTAACTTGGGAAAGATTTTCTGTAGCATTTTGAATTCAAGAATTCAAACCTTTCTTCAAGAAAGAAATGTAATAAGTAAATGTCAAATTGGCTTTCTCCCTAACCATCGCACTACTGACCATATATACACCTTACACACACTAATAAATAAACACGTCCACCAAAAAAAGAAGGCAAAATCTTTGCTTGCTTTATTGACTTTAAAAAAGCATTTGATTCGATTTGGCACGAAGGGCTATTCTACAAAATTCTACAAAGTGGGCTTGGTGGTAAGGTATATGACTTAATAAAATGTATGTACACAGAAAACAAGTGTGCAATAAAAATCAAAAACCAAAGAACATAATTTTTTTCACAATGTCGAGGTGTGAGACAAGGCTGCAGTTTGAGTCCAAATCTTTTCAACATTTATATCAATGAATTAGCAGACATGTTGGACCAATCTCCAGCCCCAGGACTCACACTATTTGACACAGAGGTGAAATACCTGCTATATGCTGATGACTTGGTACTTCTATCACCAACCAAAGAAGGTCTTCAACAGAAAATTAATATTCTGGAGCAATATTGCCATAATTGGGCCCTGGCAGTAAATTTCCAAAAAACTAAAATCATGATTTTCCAAAAAAAACCCAGATGTCAGAAACACAAATATAAATTCACCCTGAACAACACCTTAATTGAACACACAAAAAATTACACCTATCTTGGTCTGACCGTATCTGCATTGGGAAACTTTAATATGGCAGTGAATGCACTCAAAGAAAAAGCCCGCAGAGCAATGTATGCAATAAAAATGAAAT